>NC_088358.1:18490000-18677500 GCF_036884655.1 Musa acuminata AAA Group | reverse complement strand
CATGCATTAAACCCACTATTACTTTAATTTCTCCCACACTTCTCGCCTTCTAAGAGGGAGAGAGAGAGAGAGAGAGAGAAGGAAGCGTGAGAAGCAGTGCTGCTCGTCCTAGGACTACGTCTTGGTTGTCAACATTATTTGGCATTAAAAGCTATGCATCTCCCTGTTCACCTCTGCTGTTTCTCGATATGTAATCCAGTTACAAGGTCTTCTCTAAGAACTTTTAGGGTTCTCCCAGCCTAGAGATAAATAAAGGGAAAGAGAGGTGAGCCTAGGGTTTGGTGCAGAGGGAGGGGTTATCCCTGCAGGGATTATGATTCCTGCAACGCATGTGGCATCGATGATCGGGATGAACAGAAGTGCCGAGTATCAATCCTCGGCGGCTCTATCTCTCGGTCAGGTGAGCGAGTCTAAGCATTCTTGTTCTTTCTATTGCCTTTTAGATCATATATGTGATCTCCATGGTAGTACTAGGTTTTGCAGGACTGACTGAGAGAAAGAATGAGATCAGTTTCTTTTGTGCATGTTCTCTAGGTAGAGTTTGGTAGAGTTAAAGATTTAAGGGTTTTTGGAGCCATTCGATGTCAAATCCTCCTCTCTATATGAGAAACAAAGAGATGAAATGTCCGTTTGGTGGTCTTTCATCTCCCTCTACTTGTTGTCTTGTTCTCTTGTTGAGGAAGATGCTATGACACTTTTTTCTTTCCTGCGTATTTTGGAGTTTTTGAAGGGTTCTCTTCATCCTTTTTCAGTACCCAAAGTTCTCTTGTGTTTTCTTGAGAAACAAATGGGAGGCTAAAACTGTAGGAGTGACATGTTGTCATCCCTTTTTCTTCTTTCCTGTCAACTTCCCTTCTTCTTCTTCTTCTTCTTCTTCTTCTTCTACGTCAAGTGCCTGTTTCTAACTTTTGTAGCCAAATTTGATGGATGAACAGGAACCCCCATTTCAATACCAACATCAGCATCAGCTTGTGGAGATTCCGCAGACAACGGTAGCTGAGATTGAGATGCCAACGGTTCGGGATGACGAGTTCGAGACCAAATCTTTTGGCGACAACATTGAGAATGCCTCCGAAGACGATCGGGATGGGAACCAGCGGCCTCGCAAGAAGCAATACCACCGCCACACTCAGCACCAAATACAAGAATTGGAGGCGTAATAACTCGTGCCTGTTCTTCCATTCCTTTATTGCTCTACATAAACTCTCCCAGTGATCTAAGCGGGCATGCAAGTCTCTCTCTCTTTCTCAAGATAAAAGGAATAGGAGAAGAGAACATTTAATTCTATTTTCCACAATGTTTTTATTTCTCTTTTAATCTCATTAAATATTACCTCTTACAACTTTTGGAAATGCTTTCTGATTGGGGAAGAAAAAGAACATGCCTTTGTTTCCTCTCAGTTTCTTCAAGGAGTGTCCTCACCCGGATGACAAGCAGAGAAAGGAGCTGAGTCGCGAGCTTGGGCTGGAGCCTCTCCAAGTCAAGTTCTGGTTCCAAAACAAGCGCACCCAAACCAAGGTTTAACCCTAAACCTCCTTGAATCGAATTCATGCAAATGACCAGAACACTTTTTGCCACCGCTGTGTTAGTCTGGTTATCCGTAATGCTCAGTAGTCGATCTCTCTCTCTCTCTCTCTTTCTTATTTGGTTCGTGACGTAGAATCATCAAGAGAGGCACGAGAACTCGCGGCTGCGGGCTGAGAACGAGAAGCTCCGGGCCGAGAACTTGAGGTACAAGGAGGCACTAAGCAATGCGTCATGTCCCAATTGTGGTGGCCCTTCGTCTCTAGGAGAGATGTCCTTCGATGAGCACCAACTCAGGATCGATAATTCTCGTCTGCGCGAGGAGGTTTGTATCTGTTCTTGATCTTTACATGACCTTCGAATGCTCGGGTACTTCATCGAACGTCTAAAAATGCCGTTGAAATGCCTGCTAGATTGGTAGATTATCTGCCATAGCCGCCAAGTACGTCGGCAAGCCCGTAGTTCCTCACCAGTTATTCTCTCCGATGGCTGAGAGCGACATGCTTGGGGCAGGAGACTTACTCGGGAGCATGTTCGGCCACAGGGAGATCGAGAAACCCGTCGTTATCGAGCTCGCAGTGGTTGCCATGGAGGAGTTAACAAGGATGGCGCGGCTCAGTGAGCCTCTATGGACGATGAAACATGGTGACTCATTCGAGATACTGAGCGAAGATGAGTACGTGAGGAACTTCCCTAGAGGAATTGGGCCAAAACCCTTGGGAATGAAGTCGGAGGCGACGCGTCAGACCGCTGCGGTCATCATGAATCGTGTCAACCTGGTTGAGATGCTTATGGATGTGGTAAGAGAGTTACAGTTTTAGGAAAGCTTGTGATGAAATTGATTCAAGTTGCTTTACTTATTTGTCCATATCACCTTGACGATGAACAGAATCAGTGGTCGAATGTGTTCTCCGGCATTGTATCGAAAGCTATCACGCTCGAGGTGCTATCCACTGGAGTTGCAGGAAATTACGATGGAGCTCTACAGCTGGTATATATATATAGTAGCTTCATATACTGTATCTTCTCACACTTTGCAGTTGTTCCTAGCGAACAAGGATGAAGCTTATGATCTTGAATTCTCAGATGACGGCGGAATTCCAAGTACCATCTCCTCTTGTTCCAACCCGGGAGATCTTGTTCGTCCGGTACTGCAAACACCAAGCTGACGGAAGTTGGGCGGTGGTTGATGTTTCCTTGGATACCTTACGCCCTCCTCTGGTTGCAAGGTGTCGAAGAAGGCCATCTGGCTGCCTGATTCAAGAGATGCCTAATGGATACTCGAAGGTAAAAGAACCTGTAAACCACAAAACAATGAGATGCTGCTTCTGATTCTTATCGCATGTATGATTCATTCCCCGTCGTGCAGGTTACTTGGGTTGAGCATGCTGAGGTTGACGATGGATCTGTTCATGACATATATAAGCCCTTGGTTAACTCGGGTCTGGCATTTGGTGCAACGAGGTGGATTGGTTCCTTGGATCGCCAATGCGAGCGCCTCGCAAGTCTAATGGCAAGCAACGTTCCCTCTGGGGATATCACTGGTAATGAGCTTTTCTTGTTTGTTTCTATTCACTTTCATGCTACAGCTAATATAGCGGAATGCAAATAAGTGGAGATGTTTTGTGGTGTCGCAGTCATAACTACAGCGGAAGGGAGGAAATGCATGTTGAGGTTGGCTGAGAGGATGGTGACGAGTTTTTGTGGTGGTGTGAGTGCCTCCACCGCTCATCAATGGACTACGGTATCCGGTAATGGTGCAGAGGACGTGAGGGTGATGACCAGAAAGAGCGTTGGCGATCCTGGCAGACCTCCCGGAATCGTCCTCAACGCTGCTAAATCCTTCTGGCTTCCTGTCCCGCCGAAGAGGGTCTTCGATTTCCTCCGCGACGAACGATCTCGCAACGAGGTAACACAATCTTATCACTTCACAATCTAAGTCGATTTCTTACCTCTCAGTTTTGGTGCATCGACAGTGGGATATCCTTTCAAATGGTGGTGGCGTTCAAGAAATGGCTCACATCGCCAATGGCCGAGACCACGGCAACTGCGTCTCTCTTCTCCGAGTCAATGTAAGCTTATAAACCGCTTGTGGAGTACATTGATAGTCCCAGTTTCTTGCACTGGACTAACTGATGCTGATCTATTAGAGTGTGAAGTCAAGCCAGAGCAACATGCTGATACTGCAAGAGAGCTGCACGGATCCGGTCGTCTCCTACGTGATCTACGCGCCGGTGGACGTGGTCGCCATGAACGTGGTGCTTAATGGTGGCGATCCCGACTACGTTGCTCTCTTGCCCTCCGGCTTTGCCATCTTACCAGATGGCGCTTCTGCGGCGCAAGGTAGCCTCGTCACTGTTGCATTCGAGATACTGGTCGACTCGGTCCCGACCGCGAAGATCTCGCTCGGCTCGGTCGCCACCGTTAACAGCCTCATTGCGTGCACTGTTGAACGAATCAAGGCTGCATTGGTTGGCGAAAACGTTGCATGAGTCTGAATCATTTGGGTAAGAGAGAATGGTTTTGCCTGCTTCCAATTCATAATTGGTGGCTCCACATCTGTGGGTGGTCTTGTTGAACAGAGTTTCCATGTAGCTACAGAGGCCTTAGGGTTTATATTATGCTATCTCAAGAAAAGAATCATGTCATGACTTGGTACTGAGTAGCTTAGAATTATTGGTAATTTTGTCTTGAGCCCTTGAGATGATGAAGGGTTTGATTTTGTTTTCCTTGATCTGTTTAGTTATTTTTTCTTATGAGATGCTCCTAAATGCAGTTTTAGTTGTAGAGAGAGGTTGTGATGGTCTCAAAATTTCAGTAAGAAAATAAATCTGTCCTGTGGACGTGTTCTTGAAAAAGTCAAGTTGTTCATATGCTCAAAGCATACTGTGGCGGCCCACCGCGGCCGTGGGTTTCTCCCGCGTGGGCCGAACCATCGCCTCCATGGGAAGGCCGCAATCACTCGTCTTCGCGCTCTCTGATTGGGTTTTCTGGGCTTAGGGTTAGGGTTTGGACTGAGAAGCCGCGAGGAAACCGGCAATCGTGGAGGGGCGTGGAGAAGCCGGGAGTGGCCGAAACGGATCCATTTCATGGCAGTATGGGACCCGTTTTACTCGGTTGCGGGAACTTCGTGCGCAAAGTTCACATGGCGTCCGTCATCGGAGCCGAACTCTTCGTCGTCGTCGTCTAAGGTTTCATGCATTCCCGCTCCTGCCTTTTTCTCAGTGCGGCTTTCCTTCTCCATTGGCAATTTTTGCCCTTTCTCACGCATGGATATCCTCGCATTTAGGATTGTCAGAGACTTTGTTCTCGTTCTTGGTTTTATCCAACTGCTAGGCGAGTAGGATCGTGATGGCAGGAGCATAAGTACGTTGGCTGCTTCAAAACAAGGGCTTTTTAACATGGCTTATGGAGTTTCCTTTTTGCCCTTTCGTATGATGGTTTGAAGTTAGGGTTTTGCCTTGGTTTTTATAGAAATTACCAATTTCTAAAAGTTTGTGCTTTTTGAGTCCCATTATTTTGTTTCGTATTATCAACCAAGGTGCGATTTTGCTTGTTATTTTGACTGTAGTGTTTATTCGGACGATCTTAAGAGTGATTTATGGGCTAAAAGGAGCTCGAGCTCGACTTTCTTTTCTTTTTCCTTTTTTATGTTGAATGTAGGATCTACGGCCACTCTGTTGCAAAGATGGCGCCTGCTGTGGAATGCAGGAAATGCAAACGACGGGTCTCATCTGATAGGTCCAGTTCTCCTAATAGTGATCGTCATTCCCCTCTCAGGAGGACCTCCTTTCGAAGAGAAAGATCGCCTGCTCCTCAGAAGAGCTCTCCAGAACTAGGTCACTGACTAAGAATTAATTGAGCTCAGTCTCCAGTGAAAGCAAATGTGTCCGATCGAGCTAGGTCAGCTAAACACATGCGGCAGCTCAAGGCTAGTGCTTCACGCTCACTATCAGCACAAACCAATCGTTCAAAATGAGCTCAAGCTGAGAGGTCACTAGATAGAGAGCATGGGGGAAAATTAGGCAGGGAAGATCATGATAAAGGGAGGCACAAAAGACATATGGAGGTTAAAGATTTTTCAAGGGATAGGAAATCATTAAGAGAGAAGAATGATGGTGTTTCATTAAAATCATCAAGGCGGGATCATTCAAATTCCCCAAAAGGATGAATCCTTAGGAGCAGATACAGTTCTCAGCCCCTTACTATGGCTTCGAAGGTTGGGCACGGGGTGACGTGTCGGGTGATATCTACTCCTTGTTCTTTATTTCTTTTAGCTGTCAGCTATGTTTTTACCCTATTAAGTCATTATATGCACTAGTCATGTACTTTTTTGAATGTTCACCACATACTTTTTCATGCCAAAACAAAGTTGATATGAAGAATGGACAATCGAATATTTATAACTAAGATGATCGTAGTGTTTAATAATGTATAAGACCATTCGTGATATATTATATAGAAGTGCATAGACCTAATGCGGTGCATCTAAGTTCAAATGCTTGTTTTATGCAAAAGATACTGGTTGTATGCTTTTATTATTTCTAGATAGTAAAACCTGCCTTTCCTCTCAAGACAAGTCCTACTTAAAGGCCTTTTGGTTGAAGCAACACAGTCAGGTTGCATCCTAATTGTTTATCCTTTTAATAAAGCACAATTTGTAGAGAATGGTTTGTTGAATCTCGGATTTTGATGATGAAATCAATTGATAAATTGTTTGATCTAATCTATATGTTAAGAAAAGTGTGCAGGTCTAACTATGATAATTAAGACATTTAACAAAATATTCTAGTTTCGGAACATCAATTGTTCTTCCGGCGAGCTTCCAACGATCTTTCGGCAAACTTCCAACGATCTCTCGGTTATGTTTCGACGGACTTCCGGCAAGCTCCTGGACTTCACGACGATCTTCTTGGCGAGTTTCGACGAGCTTCTTTGGCAAGTTCTTGGACTTCTCGGTTGGTTCCGGTAGAGCTTTCGACGAACGTCTGGACTTCTGACAAACTCTCGAACTCCCAACGAAATCTCAATCTTGATTTCGGCACAACATTTGTTTTATGTCTTACTGCTATCGTAGTTAATCCTGCACACTTTTCTCAACATATAGATTAGATCAAATAATTTACCATTTAATTTCATTATCAAAATCTGAGATTCAACAATCTCTCTATTTTTTATGATGACAACCAATTGGTGGCGGAGTTAACCGTAACTCCCCTTATCTATATGTCATTATTGAGAAAACACATTCTTGAATTCAAGTATCAAACCGATAAGTCATATTTATTTAAACTTATCAACATGCACATTATGATACTTATCATGATTTACTAATACGATATCATGTATTTATTAATCAAAATGATGTCAAGGCATGACATCCATTTTCAAGTCCAATGAGAATAAACAATCATCATTTTAAAATATGATATTAGGAATAATGAATTTACAAGTCATCATGTCATATTTCGCTACGTTTCAAGCAAACATTTTGATACATATTTTTCAAGTATGTATTTGACGATACCAATCATATTTAAAGTCATCAAGATATTAAATGCAAAATCACTTCATGCATGATAAAATGTTTCGGGCATAGTCTTTCATTACTATTTGTATGAAATATCATCATGATATAACTTTTATAATTTGTAACATTTAAAAGTTCACAATATTAAGAATATGATATTGCATCATTGTATGGTAAAATTAAAAATTTTCAACATTAAAGAGATCATAATATTTTCACCACACTGCAAGCAGTGCTCACTACTTGTAGGTGGTGGTACTGCTCAGTTGGCGGTAGCACCGCTAGTGGTCACGGGTTGTAGGCGGTGGCATCGCCCACAACCTGCCCTATATAAAGAACAAGCTAGGGTCGGCGGTAGAACCAACCCCAACTCATTCTACACCTTTCCAAAGTGCCCCAAACCTCTTGATCCTCTTGCTCTCCCTCTAGCAACTCAAAAGAATCCCCATTTTTCGACTAAATCAAGGATCAATCTCAAACATCCTTTTGGTGATCACAAGAAGAAAAAACTACTAAGGTAATCCCTAAACCAAATTGATTCTCCCTTTGCATTACTTATTCTTGCCTCTTATTTGTCTTCAAATTGTAGTCTTCATGACTTTTAAAATATCCTCAAGGGATAAAGGGAAGAGGAGATTAGATGAAACCTATGACTCCCTATTTTTCGATTCTCATCAACATGCCCTTAAATTTTCAACCATAGAATTTAGAAATGTTCATAAGGGTAAATATGTTGATTTAGAGGAATTAAGTGATTTGGAACCTATTCAATAGTTTGTTAACCTAGATATCCTCATAATCCTTTAAATATGTGAACCTATCTATCCTAGGCTTGTTAGATTGTTCTATAATAATTTACATGTGGATGAAACACGGTAGGGTCTCCACTTATCTCTTAGGACATCATATACCCATTACGGATAGCGTAATTTGCAACTTCATAGGAATTGCAGAGAAAAATAGAGGTTGTTATTTTAGTGGATAATGAGATGAAGCATCAGCTGAGACCACTTATTTTGAAGCCTTAGGAACCATCTTTGGTAATCCTAACTTGTATATTCTTTTAAAAAGCTGCGAACATTTGTTACCTTTAAACACCAAACTACTTCAGCACATCTTGATAAGCATTATAATTCCAAAACAATATCATCATGATGAAGTTAACCAAATAGAAATAGGAACAATGTATTGTATTATGAAAGGGCATGAAAATTGTTTTGGCTACCTAATACAACAAAACATGATTGAACTATCGAAAAAGGATATGATGCTTCCATATGGTGGCCTGATCACAAGACTAATCCATGCTTGTGATATAGATATCCCACCCCACGAAGAAGTTATGAAACTAGATAGATTTATTATCATAAATAGAAACCTACTACGAAGATTAAGGTGTATATTCAGAAATGGGATATGGACTACATTACTTAGAAGGACTGATCCCCTCCCACCTGATCCAGAACTTGAAACACCAATATTTAGGAGAAATCAATCTCCTCCTACTGGTCCCTTTGAGGCAACACCTCCAGCAAAGCAATTACCCCCCTTATCTACCGATAGTATAGGGACTCGAATGGATCGATTTGAACAACGTCAAGATTAAATTTTAATTGAGTTGTAGCAGATTCATCGACAACATAATACCTTGTTTAGACATTTTGACTTGCCATCGCCTGAATAGATGTGTATGTCTTTTTGCTGATGACAAAGGGGAAATCAATCTCCTCCTACTGGTCCCTTTGAGGCAACACTTCCAGCAGAGCAAACACCCCTCTCATCTACCGACAATATAGGGACTCGAATGGATCGATTTGAATAACGTCAAGATCAAATTTTAATTGAGTTGCTACAGATTCATCGACAACTTAATACCTTATTTAGACATTTTGACTTGCCACCACCTGAATAGCTGTGTATATCTTTTTGTTGATGACAAAGGGGGAGAAGTTGACGAAATCCCTCTCTTTTATGTTTGCTTTTTTTGATGTTGTAATCTTGTGCTTACTTTGATGTTGTGATCTCTTTAATGCTGAGAATTTTTAATGTTATCATATAATGATACAATATCATATTCTTAATATTGTGAACTTTTGAATGTTATAAATTATAAAAGTTATATCATGATGATATTTCATGCAAGTAGTAATAAAAGGCTTTGCCCGAAACATTTTATCATACATGAAGTGATTGTGCATTTAATATCTTGATGACTTTAAATATGATTGGTATCGTCAAATACATACTTGAAAAATATGTATCAAAATGTTTGCTTGAAACGTAGCGAAATATGGTATGATGACTTTTAAATACATTATTCCTAATATCATATTTGAAAATGATGATTGTTTATTATCATTGGACTTGAAAATAAATGTCATGCCTTGACATCATTTTGATTGATAAATACATGGTATCGTATTAGTAAATCATGATAAGTATCATAATGTGCATGTGGATAAGTTTAAATGAATATGACTTATCTGTTTGATACTTGAATTCAAAGGCTTGAATTCAAGAATGTGTTTTCTCAAGAATGACATATAGATAGGGGGAGTTAAGGTTAACTCCATCACCAATTAGTTGTCATCATAAAAAAGGGGGAGATTGTTGAATCTCGGATTTTGATGATGAAATTAATTGGTAAATTGTTTGATCTAATCTATATGTTGAGAAAAGTGTGCAGGATTAACTACGATAGCAGTAAGACATAAAACAAATGTTGTGCCGGAGTCAAGATCAAGATTTCGTTGGGAGTTTGAGAGTTCGTTGGAAGTCCGAACGTTCGTCGGAAGTCCGAACGTTCGTCGAATGCTTTGCTGGAACCAACCGAGAAGTCCAGGAGCTTGCCAAAGAAGCTCGTCGGAACTTGCCAAAAAGATCGTCGTGAAGTCCAGGAGCTTATCGGAAGTCCGTCGGAACATTGCCGAGAGATCGTTGGAAGTTCGCCGAAAGAACAATTGACGTTCCAGAACTATAATGTTTTGTTAAATGCCTTAATTATCGTAGTTAGATCGTAAATTGAGTTAGGATTAGGATGTGATCCCACTAACTCAGTTAGGGGCCAACTAGGCCCTTAACAGGGTTGAATTGGGCTGGATTGAACAGCACATTCATCACCTGAAATCAGGGCCGGTGGTGGCACCGCTTGGGACTCGGTCTCCCAGGTGTTCTGGGCAGTGGTACTGCCCAGACTAGGCGGTGGTACCACCGACAGTTAATGCTGTTAGGCGGTGGTACCGCCAAAGCTCGATCTCCGAGCTTTGTCAGGCGGTGGTACCGCCTAGCGTCAGTCTACAGGCGGTACCGCCAGTACCTCGAAATCCAGAGATGTGACACTTTTTTGCTTCAATTCAGAAGCCATTAGGGCCTATAAATATCCCACCCTTTTCTGCATGAAAGTACACGAAAAGTATTAACATAATCTTGAATTCCTGTAGTGTTAAAGTGTTGTAAAAGTGAGAAGAGTCCTCCCTTCCCTCTCTTAACTTTGTAACCATCCAAGAAAGAGGAGTGAGGCTTGTAAGGGTTATCTCCTAAACCCGGTAAAAGGAGAAAGAGCTGTAAAAGATGGTTGGTCTTCGTTTATTGAAGGAAGGCTATTAGTGGACGCCGGTGACCTCGACAGAGGAGGAATCCGAAGTGGATGTAGGTCACAACGACCGAACCACTCTAAATTCTGGTTTGCATTTCTATTATCGTCATTTACTTACTTTGCAACCGTTTCACTTTCTCCTTACGTGCCTTTCACTACTTTACAAGAAACACGCCTTTAAGTCATTTTCTGAGATTACCTTTCAACGAACGAAAAAGTTTCAATAACCAATGATTTTTTTGCTGCACTAATTCCGCGCCCCGCTCCCCCCCCCCCCCCCCCCCCCCCCAACCCCCCCCTAGTGTTGCTCTTGATCCTAACATGATTGTACTTCGTGCAAACTGTACTTTCAGTCTCTTGAGTTTCAATTGTCCTTGCACTGTGGACCTGATATCATATTGGACACAATAGATTTGCAAGGATGCTTCAACCATATAACACAAATATAGCATACTTGTGTCAAAATCCAGGTTCTTGTCCTGTACATGTGGCACTGAAGTAAAGATTTATTATCTTGATTACTTTTCCCTTCGCTAATGTTCTTATTTTAGCTATATATTGTATTTTATGTTAGTTATTTTTATAAATAATTAAAAAATTAATTCATAAGTTATGCTACGTTATTTATTTTATTTCATTTTTTTATTCAGTTCATAATTTTTCTTCCAATGTTTGTGCTTGATGTTCTTAGCTGGTTCATTCTTTTGTTTTAGGCAGGGATGATGCCGAAATCAGCTGAATATGCTTGGTAATATTTCATTTGATGAAACCTTTCCTTGTCCTGTTCTCTTTATAGCTTGTTTGTTATTGATGCAGTTGCATTTCTTTTTTCTTGGCCATTGTTTGGTACCTCGTATTTTCTTTTTACTACACAAAAGCATCCATAGGTTTGGCACTTGACCCAAGGACAATGTTTTCATGCAGGGGTGCTGAAAATGATTCCCTTGCAAAGATGAAGGCAGCCGAGAAGGCCCTGGAAACAAAAGAAAAGGTTATCATCTTCATATGTATATATATACATATGTATACACAGGGTCTGTCGTACCGAGCCGTACCGCCCGGTACGGGCGGTATGTATCGGTCCGACAGGTTTTCGGTATGCGGATCGACTGTTACCGGTCCGAGGTACTGTGGCAGTTACTGTAGCACTATAGCAGTGCTACAGTACTCGGTACACCTGGGTGTACCGCTCGGTATACCGTACCGGTACCGAGCCCAGGTCAAAATACCGGTACGGTACGGTATTACGAACCTTGTGTATACATATATGTGTGTGTGTGTGTGCGCACACACATTAGGCTGCGGTAGATTGGATTAACCTGTACCTTGGTGAATTCTAGAGGACATTATTTATTTGAAGCTCAATCTCCTTAGGTTAGGCAAGATTCATCATGACATGAAGACAAATTTTCTGTAATATGAAAATGCATATGCTGTACTGATAATATTTTGATTTGGGTGGAGATAGCTGACATCTTGTGACCCATCTTATTTTTCATCCATTTCGAACTTATTTGGCTGTTGTTGGCGCTGTTGATCTCTATTCCATGTCTTCTGATGACACCCTTATGTGAAATCTTCTCAGTCAATGAGCTTTAGTTCTAGGTAGTTTTTCATTACCTGGCCTAGGCTAAATTGCAAACCCTTCTCTGAGATGGTGAAGTCTTATCTCCGTACCTCTTTCAGCACAGATATCTCTTGTATACTGTGCTGGTATCATAGTGCTTATTAATCGTATTCATTACTTACAATTCATGCCACCAGGATGAAACTCTTTGTATTTTGGTACTATAGATAATTAATATATTTTATTATCATTTCTTTTTGTTATGTAGCAAAAGCCATCATTTGAGCTGTCTGGGAAGCTTGCTGAGGAGACTAATAGAGTTCAAGGTAATTAACTGGTTGTTGAATAAATATCTCACATAAACTGTAAATCTCAATTCATGGTTTGGGTTTGCAAATTAACTGTGTCTACCTTTATTTCATTCTTTATTTTAAAAAATGAAACGAAACTTTTACCTGCACTTATCATCTCTGAAGTATTTACAAGTTCTTATATGCTAATGCTATGTATATATATATATATATATATATATATATATATATATATATATATATATATATATACATATATACATACATATACATACATATACATACATATACATACATATATACATACATATACATATACATATACATATATATATATATATATACATATATACATATATATATGTATGTGTGTATATGTATGTATATATGTATGTATATGTATACATATATATATACATACATATATACATATATTTATATACATCTATATATATTTATGTATATATATATACATATTTATATGTATGTGTGTGTGTGAATTTAGGTCTTATATGATAATACTTATTTGTCTGAATTTAGGTGTGACTTTATTATTTAATGAGCTGGCAAATGCTCACGAGCTAGATATAAATGGCAATTATATGTTTTCAAGACTGGGGAAGCACTCAGTGGTGATTTAGTTTATATACCTCAACTAATTAAACTAATGCTCATATTGCTAGGATTTTTCATGATTATGCTTCTCTTTCTCAGTTATGTGGAGTTTTATCAAATTAGCATCTGAAGCAATGATTGACTAATATCATTAATAAAAACCTAGAGAATGTCTGAAGCAATGATTGACTAATATTATTAATAAAAACCTAGAGAAAGGTTACTCTGAATTTACAAAACCTACCTTGTTTCATATATAGGTTTTTACTTTTCTCCTCTTCTTATCCTTGTATTTTTCCAGCATTCAATATTTTATCCTCTATTATTTCAGCTTACTTATTTTTTTTAAATGATTTTGTCTCTGATAGACATTGGAACCTTATTTAGGAAAATTATTTGAACAAGTATTGCATAATCACTAAATTAGTTGACCCTAGCTGGTCTGACTTTTTAAATATCCACTTTAGCTGGTCTTGCATAATATGATAGTGATGATGCTCTTTAGGAAGTTGGATTTGACTTGACTCTCATCCTTTAGAATGCGATTATCAAATTGGAAATGAGTTGCTCAGATTACTAACATGGAGCCTTGAGGTCCATGTAAAACAATAAAAGAAAACATTCGGTCAGATCCTCCTTGCCACTTAAAGTCCAGTCCTGAATCCTCCTTGCTAATTAAAGTTGAAGTTTGTGCTGAGGAGTGCTGATGTAGGACAACCTAGTGGATGTTTAATGTGAATAAAGAATTGGGTAGGGAGTGGATAATAAATAAGAAAAATGTCAAAACAGAGAGAGAGGAGGCAAGAACATCATCTTAGTTTAAATTGTAAGGAATAATTATTAACTCTAAGACAACTACTAACTACATAAAGTATTTAATGGTTGTATTTTTTAACATGTGATGTCAAGGTAAATTGTAAAACAGAGGATATCTTGGGCGAGCACCAAGTCTCCACTCATAATGGAGTATATCGGAGATTTCTTATCGAATGGAAAGGCCTTGGAAATGAAATTGCACATGGATCAGATGAGAAGAATTTCAATTGAACTCTACAGTCAATACTGCCTTAATTCATCGGAGGTGAAAATTTTCAAGCAGGGAAAGTTGATGGATATCACATCACATTTAATATTTATACTAGATATACAACGAAAAAAGTCGACCCTAATTACTTTGTATTGGTGATGAACTTAGGTTCAAGCTTAGCTAACATATTCGGGTTCCCACATGACACCATCTCTATGCTATTTGGTTCTTATTTCTTAGATTGACAATGAAGAAACAAATAAAAAAGGAAAGAATTATATTTCTATAAGGAAGATAATCATGCATGAAGGAGAAATATTATTTGATAATGTAACCTGAAAATTTTTCTTATCAAAAAAATACCAAATATAATATGTTTAAATCACTTTAATATTATTTTGTTTTCTTTCCTGTTAATTATTCCTACGTAGGAACTAGGAATTTTAATGGGATTATCAACTTTGGAACAAATAGTGATTCCCACAAAATGTGTGATGGATGTGTGGCCTTGGTTCCCTCCCATGTCAGTTGGAGGTCTTGGAGCAAGGTTAAGATCTATCACTCTTGCCTTCCTCTCCTTTCCTATCCTGGATAAGCCTATTATTTATACCCTGTTGAAACCCAATCATCTTGAAGCCAACTTACAATGAAGACTTGTAATTCAACTTCTCAGCAATGTAGGCCAGCTGGATGATCCAAGGCCTTTCTCCTTGACAGAATTGGTGATCTTTGAATTGCATTATTTGTTCTCTATTGTTTAATTAATATTTTTGTGAATCAGGCTTTTTCTCCTCCTCTCTTTACTTTGTTTGTTTATCTATTACCCACTCCCCACCAAATTTAAATAACTGTCTTGTCAAATAATCTTTATTCTTCATGAATGTCTTCTTTCTTTTAAAATGATTTACAAGAAAATTCTTTCCTCTTTTCCTTTATTTATTCCTTCTTTGTCAACCTAGAAAAGTAGAACAGAATTGTAACCGAAGTTGCATTGTGGCAACTCAAATATTTTAGTTGAATCCGAACCCTAGTTCATTAATCCAAAGTTATTCAGGTCGAACTTCTTTCCTAGCATGTCTAGTATAAATATTACATGTGCTTGATTTCCGACAAGTGTTGAGTAGTAAATACACAATGATCGAAGAGAAACTAAGAGTAACTGAAGTTTAACAGGAGAATAAATGTATTGCATGGGGTTCCCTTTATAGATGTCGCTGGACCGTACGAAGATTGGTGGCACCATGTGGGTCAGTCTTCATGATAGATGCCCGTTGGCATCTTCTTTTCCCCATTTTTCTGTTTATTAGAATTGTCAAGGCTTCTAGTTTATTCGAATCATTTACTTTTTTAACTTTCCCAGTACTATTCCATTCGACATAAATTGCTAATTGTCTTCTCAGATAAACAGAGCCTCTATATGTGCACCTGCAGAATCTCTACCTTTGTGGTAGAGAAGAGGGGTTGCAGACATCCCAACAGATCATCCATCTTGTAGCAAACAACATGCTGTTATCTATCCAGTATAGGTCAGAATTTTGTTTGCTTCTATTATTTGATGATGCCATGAGATTTTCTTTTGAATCCAATATAGTTCTTTTCAGGCTTGTTGAAAAGGAACAACCAGATGGTTTAACATCAAAACAAGTAAGGTAATATAGTATACAAATTAATTGTATATGTATATATATATATATATATATATATATATATATATATATATATATATATATATATATATATATTTCCATGAACTCATTTTTATCATTTGTTTAAAGATATAAAACTTTCCAAATCTTCATAATCAGTTGATTTATCTCAGTTTGCATTTTTAACTTGGTATCTAGACGTGCAGGATAATCATATTGAGCCACAACATGGTAGTATGAACTTGAAAAGGATACTATTAGGTTTGGCAACGGTAGGTATGATTATTAGTTTCACATGATTTTAATTTTGTTTCCTCTAGATATAAACATGTTCATTTCTCTTTTGCAGTAGTAAAACCAATGTTAGATCTCCAATTATTAAATGTTAATATGACCTCGTGTTTTTATAAAGCATAAGCCACGACAATGATCGCTAACTGTGCTCATGTTGTTGCCCTTGTATTTCAAAGTTATTTTATTCTAATCGGCATGAAAGCATGACTTGCAAATTTTTAAATGAGGAGAGAAGAAGCTGCCCCCAATTATGGTATAACTAACTCATCATCATATCTAACATACGTCGATATACTTGCTTGCAGCCAGGAATATGTATCATTACATGAGAACCCAGGTTGAAAAGCCAATCCTAAAGGATTGTTGATCCAACAATCAGTCCGTTGAAATTGCTGCATTTGTTTTTGTTATTGCTGGCTTAGCCATTCTGGTGAGCAAAATTTCTGATGCTTTAGAGTGCACTGTTTTGTTCAGATAAGAGCTATTTTTGTATATGATTTTGACGATACTGGAGTTTCTCTGATGCCGAATTCACATTTATTGTTTCTTTTTATCATGTGTGGAGGAATTCTGTTCTAATAAGATTCATTCGCAAGTAACTCATTTTGTCTGAGGGGGCATAGTTGATCGAGGATCCAGAATGGGTTATTTGTGCGTTGGTAATCGTTTGTGGTGGTGTTCGTTGGTCATCCGCTTATTATACGTCCAATAAAAAGACATCCAGGTACGCAAACTTCTTATTTCTTGTAAGTTTCATGTCCTATTTAACATCGTCTCTTTTGTTTGACAAAGAAAAATTGAATTTAGTTAGAGCTTTATGCGAGCATCATAAAATAGGAGTGTGATTTCTAAGTAATGGATTTCTTTTCGTGTTATAAGTCTTTTTTAATCTTTTTTCTTGAGAGTTATACTTTGAAGAAATTATTACGTCTACATGAAATCAGTCCTTTAAGAATATCGATTTTCTTTGAATATTAATATCAAATGTCAAATAAAAATGAGTGGATATCAATTTTCTTTTTAAAGCTATTTTTTATTAACGTGAGGTGAATTGAAATGTCTAATATATTTGCATATACAAACATATGATATGTGGAAATTATTTAATTACAAAAATAAATGTTAAAAATTATATTAAAAATTATATATTTAGGAAAGTAAATTATTTAATTTTATTATTTTAAAATTTTAATTTTATAAATTTATTTTTTTAATCATGAGATTTTAATGTTTTATTTTTATAAATATAAAGATTAAGATCGAAATTGGAATGCAAGATTAATTACAAAAGTTAATTTATAATTAGTCTGAGCTAATTTGTAATTAGCCAGTGCCTACCTATATATTAGCGCTATATTCACCTTGAAATATTGTCCTCATAAATTATGCCAACAAGCGAATCAAATCCAACCCAAATCCCAATCATGGGCCCACAGAAGAAAAGTTCTCTTGTTTTCTTTTTTAGCCTACGCTGCATGCAAACTTTAGTGATAGTCTGCAAATATATGTGGCCTTAAAAGAATAAGCTTTACGGAGCTCCACCGAGTCGATCATGGCTTGGTGGCCGCCTCGGTCTCCTCTCGCCACTCCGGCTGCGTCTCGCTCCACGAGCGCGGCCGCACCCCGAACCTAAAGAATATGAACATCTCCGCCGCCTCGAACACCTTCCACCGGTCCAGCGCCGCGTTCCACACCCCGCTCACGATGCAGTAGTTGGTGTTGTACGGCTCCCGGTGGTGCGCCGCATGCGAGGGCCGCGACACCAGCACCCCGGCCTCCTGCAGGGCCGCCACCGCCGCCGGCAGCCGGCTCCTCTTCTCGTGCGCCCACGCGTGGAACTGCTGGCTCAGCATTACGCAGCCGGCGCACGTCCCCACGAACGCGTGCGACGCCGCGTCGCCGCCGCCGGCGTAGAGGAGGGCCTCGATGGGCAGCACGGCGAGGGCCACGGATCGGGCGAGGGCGTGCAGGTTGTTCGCGAACTGCCGACGGGTTATGGTCCACGGCCAGCGGTGGTGCCCCTGGAAGGCCTCGATCTGGGAGCCAAACACCGGCGTCGACGGACCGCCGTAGTTGTCGATGGCCCAGTGGTAGATGCCGGTGCCGAGGTCGGCGAGGATGTAACCGACGTACGCGGCGAGGAGAGGTTCCACGACGGAGCCGGAGTCGGCTGCGGCGGCGACAGACTTGGCCAAGGAGCTGAGCACGGAGGCAAAGCCGGTGGCGACCCACGCGCGGTGCGACCACGTGGAGCGGAGGGAAGAGGGGTCGTGGATTGCAACATTGGTCGGACTCATGCGGGTAACGTCGTCAAGGCGGGGCGGGGCGGCGACGGCGGAGGGGTGTGTGGAGATGGTGGCGCGACATGGGCGGTGGTGGTGGCGGGGGACCCTGGAGAGGCGCGAGTAGGGGGTTAGGGTGTACATTTGGAGGGTGGAAGAGCTAAGGAAAGGGAGGAGTGGGAGGTGACTAATAAATAGAGATGGAGGAAGAAAGGGGGTGGTGGTGAGGAGCAGAAGGGGTGGCTTGTGGTGGTGGAAGGGAGCACGTGGGTGCGTGGAGGGCGTCGAGCAGCGTATTGGAGTTTGAGAGACGAGAGGGAGAGGCGGTGGCGGCAGCCGAATTGCTTCGGTGAGAACCACAGAAGAAGCATACTGATGTGTAATAGTCTGTGGACAGCGTCAATGTTGTACGCGGGAAGGTTATGGAAGGTCAGCAGTTGTGGCTTAGGAGTGGCCAAGTTCAGCTGCTGTAGAATACTGGTCGGAACCAACATTTAGCTTCTCGTCCTCAAACACCAGAAAAATAGAGAGAGCAAAAAAATATGCCATCTCAATTCCCAACTCCAAATTTGTATGACGAACACATATTAAGAGATAAGACAAAAAAAATATGATAACGAGTAGAAATGAAACACATATTAAGAGAGTGAAGAAGAAGTAGGACATGAAGAAAGGCCCCGTAGAGGAGGAGCAAGCAAGGTAGAAAAACTGCAGGTACAAGTGCAGTTGTGGAGGAAGCAGTGAGAACCATCTGAAATAAGAGAGAGAAACAGAGACAGAAGTGAGCAGAGGAGGAGGAATGTAGACTCGGATCAGCTGGTGGGCGAGCGAAGACATTTCCAATCGAGTATGACGAGGGGGACGTGGGAGATCTTGTGCCACTCCCTCATACCCCTCCTGCCTCCTCCAGTAGCATCGTCGCACCGATCGCTCGCACATACTAATCTTCATTTCTTTCAGGCTGGGAGGAAGGCCGTCCTCCGGCATCCATCGGATTCGCAGACTTAAAAGAGAGACGGAAGGCGTCTCGAGGCGTTGGGTAGTGACCGTGGATCCTCGCATGATTCCGACGATAGCTCTTGTAGCTCTTGGAGAGAGGTGAGACACTGAAACCACGCTTATATTTTGTGTTGTGATATATAGAGTTTGTTTTTATATTTCTACAGTTTAGTTAATATAATTTTACTTGAAAAAAAAAAATAAAACAGAGCTATACACGAAGTATTTGAAGGCATCAACTAATTTAGCTAATAAAAATTTTAACAGTACATAACAAAATTCTGAACTCAAATTTCATCTTCGTCAATAAAAAAAAAAAAAAAAAGCCAAAGGTAAACTGATTGTTTCTACTCAAACTAATAGTCCTTCGGAAACATAGAGCGGATGCTATGTTCCTGAAGTCAAAGAGTGTGTGTGTGTGTGTGTGTTGCACTCAAACGTGTAGAGAATCCACAGGGAGATGCAGGAATTTGGCCAAATGGATGATTACATCTAACTTGAATTGATTCGAACTTAGTATCGATGCGGTCATGGGTTGATAGTCAAGGTGGCATTAGATTCGTTATTCGTCACTCTAACGGGACTGCTGCCTGTATGCTGTTGTTAACCTTTATCCTCTATAGAGGGGAGAACTCCTCGGTTGATTTCTATATGCTGTCGTTAACCTCTATTCTTCGATGGAGAGGAGAACTCCACTCCTGCCATAAACCTCACCTCTACAGTGATATAAAGAAAGAATTAAATTTTTATATGCAACCAAATAGAACATAATTAAATGAAATCATAATCAAATAAAATATCAAGATTCAAAAAATCTCTTCACGGTAAAAACCACAAGATAAATCAGATTTAATCTAATATAAAAATAATGAATATATAAATCTTAATTTTTTTTTTAAAACCCAAGCAACAATCACACGAGAATAATTGGGATATAAGGATTAAGTCACTGTGTACAATATCCAAATTCTCCCTAAGTAATCACTACAAGAATCTACTATAGATCTGATCTAACCTTATATGAGAACACTAACTAGATGATCGAGAATAGTCTCTTCGTATTGTCCTTATCTTCTTCCCTTTCATTCTCTTATTTTTCTGTCATTTTCTCCTCTTTTCAAAACACATTGCTGCTACAGTTTTTTGCCCTTGTTATGTTGGGTCCAGCCCATATGTGAGCTTGGACAATTGGGTCTTTGGAGCCCAAATCAATAATTAAGAGAGATAAGGTTTAGTGAAGTGTGTGTGCAGTGCAGCAAGAGAGTGGACAGTGAACGTGTGCGACGACGTGCAGAGAAAAGAGGAGAGAGAAACAAAGAGGGAAAGTTAGGTTTTCGAGATTTCTATTTAATGATTGGCCAAACGTGATCAGTTTTAGCTCAAATTTTATGTGGAGAATTCTTGCAGCAAACTCTACAATCCGAATGGTGTTGATCTATAGTTTACCCTCTCTAAGGTACTTTCCTGCTATATCCACTTTGTGAGACCTAGAATTCTTTTACGAGGAGATCCACCCTATCTAATGAAGATAGGCTATTCTTGAGCCAAGATCTATTATCTTGATGTTATTATGATCCTCTAGTTATCTGGAGAAGACCTATTATAAACCTGTTATCATTATTATTGATAGTGAAAGTTTGAGATGGACTACGGTCCCGTGGTTTTTCCCACATTGGGTTTTTCACGTTAAAAAGATTTGGTCTCACTGTGTGCTTGATTATTTGCTCTATTGTTTATGCTGTGCTGGTTGATATTTACATTTGGATATCAAGTTGGTATTTTGATGAGGAACCCATTTTGATACACAAAGAGGGAAAAGAATATTTCGCTTTAACAAGTTTTTTCCCAACAAGTGGTATCAGAGCAACAGATTATTTGGTGCTAGTTTTTCTTGTGTGATTGAAATGGAGTTGATGGTATAATTAAATTGAACTCATCAAATTATTCCACTTGGAGGCGTCTGATGGAAGATTTGCTCTATTGCAAAGATTTGTATAAGTCTATCAAGGTTAAAGATAAACCTTCTACTATGGACAATGAAGAATGGGAAGTTCAACATAGAAAAGCTATTACTTATATTAGAAGATGGATGGATATAAACTTGCATGAGCATATTTCAGATGAAATCAGAGCTGATGTTGTTTGGCAAAGGTTAGAAAATCTCTTTGCGAAAAAGACAATGGGAAATAGAATTTCTCTCCTCAGAAGGCTTGTAAATTTGAAGTATAAAGATGGTGGTAATATTGTTGAGCACATAAGCCTATTTTAGAGTCTTGCAAACAAGTTGGTTGCTATGAAAATGAATATAGATGATGAGATGCAAGGATTATTACTTCTCAGCTCTTTACCAAAAAGTTGGGAAACGTATGTGGTGACTATTTGTAACTCCACGCCAGAGGGGACTCTAACTATAGATATGGTTAAAGATAGTTTGCTAAATGAAGATGCTAGAAGGAAAGAATAGGGTGAATCTTCTTCTAGTGCATTTGTTACTGAAAAACAAGAAAGACGTGGAAGAAATTGATACTCAAAGATGTAAGGCATGTTTCAGATATTCGTCTTAACTTGATATCTACAGGTAGACTTGATGATGAGGGTTTTGCACATTATTTTGGTAAAAGCAAATAGAAACTTACTAAAGGTTCTCTGATTGTGGCAAAAGGAAAGAAGATTAACTCTTTTTATGTCATGGAAGCTAAGCTACACAAAGGAGAGATTAATACAATTCAAAAAGGTGAAAGTATAGATCTTTGGCATAAGAGGCTTGGACATATCAGTGAGAAGGGACTTCAAACTCTTGTTAGAAAGCAGTTCTTACCAGAGTTGCAAGGTACATCTCTTAAATCTTGTGATCATTGCTTAGTTGGAAAAACACAAAGAGTTGCATTTCAGACATTTTCATCATCTAGAAGATAAGATGTTATTGATTTAGTTCATACTGATGTTTGTACTATGCAAACTAGAACTCTTGGAGCTGCTCTTTATTTTGTTACTTTTATTGATGACTATTCTAGAAAAGTGTGGGCTTTTTGCTTTGAAATCTAAAGACTAGGTACTCGATGTTTTCAAGGAGTTTCATGTCAGTGTTGAAAGAGAAACTGGTAGAAAACTAAAGTGTATTCGATCAGATAACGGTGGCGAGTACAGGGGTCCTTTTGAGAATTATTGTAGGTTCCATGGTATCAGGCTTGAGAAAACAGTTCCTAAAACTCCTCAACAGAACGGTGTGGCAGAAAGGATGAACAGAACCATTGAAGAAAAGATTAGGTGTATGCTTTCCTATGCCAAGTTACCAAAGTCATTTTGGAGGGAGGCTATGAGAACTACAGTTGATATGATAAATCTTTCTCCATCAGTTCCTTTGAAAGGTGATGTTCCAAAGAGAGTATGGAGAGGAAAAGATATATCTTATAATCACTTAAGAGTCTTTGGGTGTAAAGTATTTGTTCATATTCCCAAAGATGAGAGGTCCAAGCTTGATAGTAAAGCAAAAGTATGTATCTTCTTGGGATATGGTCATGAAGAGTTTGGGTACAGATTATGAGATCCGGTGAACAAGAAGATTATTAGAAGCAGAGATGTTGTGTTTCTTGAAAACCAATTGTTTGATGATGGTGATAATATTGAGAAGCCAGAAACTTCTGTTTATATTCCTTGGAGTTTAGGTCCAGTTCCTTCACTTGTAGTTCATGATGATCATGGGGGAGATGAATAAGAAGATTGTAGTGAGAATACCAGTGATGATACAACTATAGTTGATGATGTTGAACCAACTGAACAAGCACCTCCACCACCAGTTGAGATTCTATTGAGAAGATCCACTAGAGAGCGACAACCATCTACTAGATATCCTCCACATGAGTATGTTATGCTTACTGACGGGGGAGAGCCAGAAACTTACCAAGAAGCTATTCTACATGAGAATAAGAATGAGTGGGTTAAAGTCATGCAAGAAGAGATGAGATCCTTGCTTGAGAACCACACTTATGACTTGGTAAAATTGCCTAAAAAGAAGAAAGCTCTCAAGAATAAGTGGGTTTATAAATTGAAGATTGAAAATAATAGCTCACAACAAAGATACAAGGCACGACTAGTTGTGAAAGGATTCAGTCAGAAGAAAGGTATTGACTTTGAAGAAATATTTTCTCCAGTTGTGAAAATATCCTCTATCCGAGTTGTTCTTGGTTTAGCTGCCCGCTTAAATTTAGAAGTTGAGCAACTTGATGTGAAAACAACATTTCTTCATGGTGACTTAGAATAAGAAATTTATATGGAGCAACAAGAAGGTTTCAAAGTCAAGGGAAAAGAAAATATGGTGTGTAAGCTTAGGAAAAGCTTATATGGACTCAAACAGGCACCTAGACAAGATGTCTAGATGAGGAGGCGCAGTGGGAGCGTGGATGCGATAGCGGGACCCACGAGACGGACGATCGTGATGCATGAAGATGCATCAAGATGTCGACTGAACCGACGAGGACGAGATGAACGATCACAGGGCATGGAGATGCACCGTTGCACACATAGATCTTGATGTGAGTGATTAAGCCTACTGGCTCGGGCCTAATCATATTAGGTTGTGGTCCATGATCATCTGGTGTGATTGCTTATACACATACTAGATATGTATATATATTTGCATGCGATGTAGATATATATTAAATATGTATATGTGTGACATGTCATATTAGGAGACCAAATCATAGAAACATCTCTCTCGATAATATTAAGTCGGTAAACGTGAGGCAATTAGATTGACCCACGTGGCCTTCCATCGTTATGAGTAGGAACCGATTCCCGGCGTAGGTTGAGTTGGTCGAGTCCCTCGAGACTCACCTATATCGTGATTCACTATCTTGCTTACGACATAGAGATGTTACCAGTGACCTGAGGGCATGGTATGCTTGTTCGAGTCCCTCGAGGGTATATCATCAAATCAGACTCATCTTGTAACGAAGGTGTTGACTTAACCGAGCATCATGGTTGGTCGAGTCCCTCGAGGCCATGGTGATTCGGAGGCCGAACAGGATGGAAATCACAAGGAGTTGTGATCGACAAGAGTTGCCTACCTTTTAGGCTTAGTGTGATTGGTCGAGTCCCTCGAGGTTACACTAAGACGCTGATTGGATCCTGATCCCCACTAGAAGTCTACCGGAGACTTCCATTTCACGTGCTGAGGGTGTCGCGTGACTCGTTAGTAAAATAGTGGGAGCATTATTAAGATAGAAGTCCATATCTTGATAGTTTATTTCTTACAAAATCTGCATATTATTCATTTCTGCTACATCTTTATTTTCAGAAAATGTCGCTTTCAAATCCCTTACGTGGCATACTTGATGTCAACCGCCTCATTGGTCCAAATTATACGAATTGGCTCCGTAACTTGAGAATTGTTCTCACAGCGGAGAAAATCGTGTACGTCCTTGATATAGTGATGCCTACGCTCGAAGAAGGGGCAAGCGAGGATGAGATCGCTCGTTACATGAAGTATATTGATGACTCCACTCTTGCTCAGTGCTATATGTTGGGCTCTATGACTCCTGAGTTACAGAGACAACATGAAAAGATGGATGCCAGATTCATTCTCCTACATGTTCGCAAATTGTTTGAGGAACAGGGAAGGACTCAACGATATGAGATATCCAAGAGCCTCTTCCGTGCTAGGATGACTGAGGGGACACCAGTTCAGAACCATGTCCTAAAGATGATTGAGTGGATAGAGAAACTCACAGGTCTAGGAATGGTCCTAGAGGATAACTTGTGTGTGAACATTGTGCTTCAGTCCCTACCAGATTCTTTTTCACAGTTCATAATGAATTTTAATATAAACAAGCTTGAGGTGACTCTCCTAGAGCTCCTCAATATGTTGAGGGAGGCAGAGAGTACTATTAAGAAAGAGAAGCCAGTTCTCTACACTGGTGAGACCATAAAGAAAAGGAAAGCAGAAAGGTCCCTTAAGAAGGGAAAGGGCAAGGGCAAACCAGGTAAAGCAAAGGTTGCTAAGAAAGACCCAACAAAGAACAAAGGCCAGTGCTTTCACTGTGGTAAAGATGGGTACTGGAAGAGGAACTACAAAGAGTACCTTGCAGAAAGGGCGAAATAGAAGCTTGGAGAAGCTTCAGGTACATTCATGATCAATCTCCAATTGTCAGAATTTTGTGATAATGCTTTGGTATTGGATACCAGTATTGCTTATCACATCTACAATTTATTGTAAATTCTAGCAAAGCCAAGGGGAGATTGGCGAGAGAAATATTGCATAAAGGTTTGTTTATGCTAGACACTACTCCACGTATCATGAATGTATGTCTAAGAGGAAACGAGATGAGATGAACAGTGCATACCTATGGCATTGTAGGCTAGGTCACATCCATGAAAGAAGGATTCAAAAGTTGCTAAATGATGGATATCTAGATCTATTCGACTATGTGTCATATGCAACTTGCGAGCCTTGCCTTCGTGAAAAACTGACCAACTCTCCATTTAGTAGAACTGGAGAGAGAGCCACTAAGCTGTTGGAACTCATACATAGTGATGTATGTGGACCCATGTTAACTCATACCATTGGTGGTTACTCCTACTTCATTAACTTTACTGATGATTTCTTAAGGTATGGATATGTGTACTTAATGAAGTACAAGTCCGAGGCCTTTGAGAAATTCAGAGAGTATAAGAATGAGGTGGAGAACCAGACTGGAAAGAGTATCAAAACTCTTCGATCAGATCGAGGAGGTGAGTACTTAAGTACAGAGTTTACTTAGTTCCTCAAGGACCATGGGATATTATCCCAATGGACACCTCCTTATACACCTCAGCTCAATGGTGTCTCTGAAAGGAGAAATCGTACGTTATTAGACATGATACGGTCCACATATCTCATTCTGGGGATATGCCCTAGAAACCGCAGCTTACCTTATGAACAGAGTTCCAACTAAGTCGGTAGTGTCTACACCATATGAGATATGGAAAGGGAAGAAGCCTGATCTTAAAGTTGTTAAGATTTGGGACTGCCCTGCCCACGTTAAAAGACACAACCTTGATAAGTTAGAATCAAGGATAAAGCGATGCAAATTTGTGGGATACCCCAAGGAAACTTGTGGGTATTATTTCTATCATCTCGAGGACCAAAAGGTCTTTATAGCTAAGAGAGCAGTGTTCCTTGATTAGGAACACATTCTTGGTGGAGACAGTGGGAGAATGATAGAGTTGAGCGAGGTTGGAGAACCAAGCTCAAGCACCACTCTACAGCCCGAGTCTGTTCAGGTACCTAATACACAAGTTTCAACTTTACACAGGTCTGATAGAGTATCTCATCCTCCTGAGAGATATGTGAGACATATTAGAGGAGAGGATGTTGAGGATATTGATCCTTAGACCTACGAGGATGCTATTATGAGTATAGACTCCGGGAAGTGGCAAGAAGCCATGAATTTTGAGATGGATTCTATGTACTCCAATAAGGTTTGGAACCTAGTTGATGCGCCCGAAGGTATTGTACCCATCGGTTGCAAGTGGATCTTTAAGAAAAAGATCGGAGTAGATGGAAAGGTAAAGACCTATAAAGCAAGGCCAGTGGCTAAGGGGTATCGTCAAAGGCAAGGTGTTGACTACGATGAAACCTTCTCACCCGTAGCAATGCTAAAATCCATCAGAATTCTATTGGCTATTGCAACACACTATGATTATGAGATCTGGCAGATGGATGTGAAAACCGCATTCCTCAATGGGAACCTCGAGGAGGAGGTGTATATGATGCAACCTGAGGGATTCGTGTCCAAGAACTGCCCAGATAAGGTGTGTAGGTTGCTTAGATCCATTTATGGACTAAAGCAAGCTTCCCGAAGTTGGAACATAAGATTTGATGAGACAATCAGATCTTATGACTTCGTTAAGAACGAAGATGAGCCTTGTGTGTACAGGAAGGTAAGTGGGAGCACTATCACCTTTTTGGTGTTATATGTGGATGACATCCTCATCATTGGGGACGACGTAGGAATGCTATCTACAGTAAAGGCTTAGTTATCTAGACACTTCTCCATGAAGGACTTAGGGGAAGCATCCTATATCTTGAGGATTAGAATCTATAGAGATAGATCCAAGAGGATGCTTGGCTTGTCCCAGTCCAGGTGCATAGAAACCATTGTTAAAAGGTTTGGCATGGAAAATTCCAAAAGAGGTCTCATACCAATGAGACATGGGATATCGCTTTCTACGAGTATGTCCCCAAAGACTCCAGAAGAAAGAGCGAACATGAATATGATACCTTATGCCTCAGCAATAGGGTCTATCATGTATGTCATGCTATGTACTAGGCCTGGTATAGCGCATGCTTTGAGTGTCACGAGCAGGTATCAGGCGAATCCAGGCTTGGAGCACTGGAAAGCAGTAAAGTGTATCCTTAAGTACTTGAGAAGGACTAAGGATCTTTTACTAGTATATGGAGGTAATAGCCTTAAGGTTGAAGGCTACACTGACTCAAGTTTTCAGTCTGATATCGATGATAGCAAGTCAAATTCAGGGTATGTGTACACCTTGAATGGAGGAACAGTGTGCTGGAAGAGTTCCAAGCAAGATACCACTGTTGACTCGACCACAGAGGCAGAGTACATTGCTGCATCAGATGCAGCAAAGGAGGGAGTCTGGGTGAAGAAGTTCATCACAGATTTGGGAGTCGTGCCGGGTAGCAAGGAGTCGATCTCCTTATATTGTGACAACAACGGGGCGATTACTCAAATAAGGGAACCCGGGTCTCATCAGAAGTGTTCTGAGGAGGTTTCAACTTATCAGAGAGATCGTAACCCGAGGAGATGTAGTAGTGGAAAGAGTTCCATCCGAAGATAACATTGCAGATCCACTGACAAAGCCATTGTCTCAGATTGTCTTTGAGCGTCACAGGGGTCTGATGGGGATCAGACACATAGGTGATTGGCTTTAGGTCAAGTGGGAGATTGCTAATCATAGGTGCCCAGCAAGCCAATCACGTGAGTGATGACACGTGTGACTTGATACAGAATCTTTTTTGCCTATTATATTTTGGCGTATATCACTTTATAACTATTGCATATGTGCATATATATATATATATATATTGTGATGTCCTTGGATTTGTGCAATGAGAATCGGATCGTGATGAGATCACGATAATGAGATCGATTCACCTTTAAACACATATCCTAAATAATCCCGGTCATAGGTTACTCGAGAGGGATATCGTGATAATCGGACAGACTGGTGTGCTGTATACCCGTCCATATGATGGATGCAGCTGGTCTCATAGCTGCTTGTGTAGGGACACTAGGGATACAGTACAGGTGCTCATTGGAGAATGAGTTCATTGATTGATCCGCTTACGGAATGCTGGATGGTTGATGATGCCTTAATGTCAAACAGTGATTCCGTAGTCCTAGTGGTGTATCTGGTCCTTAGACTTGAGATACCAAGGATGTCCTGTATGAGTGCTCCACTCTTTGATACCAGACTTATAGGTTTGGCTGTCCCAGATCTAGTACAACTGGTCATTGGGAGTGGTAGTCGACCTTACGAGGGCTATTGAGTGTCGATAGAGGATCATCCACTCTCGGCGTCATGAGAGGAATATCTCATGTGTTCTTGTTCAGACAAATCCCTGGCCAGGGTCATTCGGGTTGAAAGAGAAAGAGTTCTCCAGGAGAATCCGATTAGAGCGAGACTCGAGTAGAAACCGTATGGGTCTGACAGCACCATGCTCGATATACGGTCTTTGGGATATTAGAGGGATGAGGGACTATAGGTACATGGTAACTGAGGACAGACAGGTCCAATGGATTGGATTCCCCTGTATCGTCTGGGGACTACGGCGTAGTGGCATAGTACATCCGTAGTCGATGAGTCAAGTGAATTATTACATAGATAATAATTCACTGAGTTAGAAGGAGTTCTGATAGGTATGACTTACAGCCAGCTCGATATTGGGCCTAAAGGGTCACACACATATAGTAGGCATTGCGATGAGTAGAGGTTCGGATATGAGATATCCGATGAAGCTCTTGTCTTATTGGATGCAGATCCAATACCCACTAGGGGAGGACCCATTAGGGTTTAACAGGGGACCTCTATAAATAGGAGGGATTCAGAGCCTCATAGACTAGAGCCTTTGCTTGCCTTTCATATTCTCCTCTCCCTCTCCACCTCAGAGTAGGCCTAGAGTTTTGAGGAGCGTCGTCGTAACCCTGCTGTGTGGATCACCGCTAGAGAGGAGGACGCTTGACCTCCTTCACCCTCTCATAAGGATCTGCAAGGAAACAGGGACATACGATCTCCCTAGGTAACACAATCTACTATATACGCAATTTTAAGTTTCGTGGATTTTACGCACCAATCTTCGCACGACGACGAACATCTCTTTAGGAATCAAGGATTTTGTTTTCTTATTCTTCCGCTGCGCATATGATGTCGCCCCCAAGATTTCCTAACAAAGCGCTCTCCTCTCTAGCGGTGATCCATACATTTGGGCTACGACGACGCTCCTCAAAACTCCAGGCCTGCTCTGAGGTGGAGAGGGGGAGGAGAATAAGAGATGCAAGCAAAGACTCTAGCCTATGAACCACTAGTTTCCTCATATTTATAGAGGTCCCCTATCAACTTAACCCTAATGGATCCTGCCCTATTGGATATTGAATCTCTATCCAACTACCTAAGCCTCTTAGATTAGTGGATCTCTATCTAATAATCTCTCATGGGCTCTTATTGGATCTCATTCATAGGATCCAATAAGATAGGGGCTCCGACGAATATCTCATATCCGAACCTCTACTCATCACAATGTCTACCATATGTGTGTAACCCTCTAGGCCCAATATCGAGCTGGCCGTGAGTCATACATGTCAGAACTCCTTTTGGCTTAGTGAATTATTATCTCCATAATAATTCACTAACTCATCGACTACGGACGTTCTAGGCCATTACGCCACAGTCCCCTGACGATATAAGGGAATCCAATCCATTGGACCTGTCTGTCCTCAATTACCATGTACCTATAGTCCCTCATCCATCTAATATCCTAGAGATCGTATACCAGACATGGTGCTGTCAGACCTATACGGTTTCTACTCGAGTCTTGCTCTAATCAGATTCTCCCAGAGAACTCATTCTCTCTTAATCTGAATAACCCTGGCTAGGGATTTGTCTGAGTAAGAATACATGAGACATTCCTCTTATGACACCGAGAGTGGATGATCCTCTATCGATACTCAATAGCCCTCGTAAGGTTAACTACCACTCCGGATGACCGGTTGTACTAGATTTGAGATATTCAAACCTATAAGTATGGTATTAAAGAGTGGAGCACTCATACAGGATATCATTGGTGTCTCAAGTCTAAGGACCAGATACGCGACTACAGAATCTCTGTTTGATAATAAGGTATTATCAACCATTCAACATTTTGTAAGCGGATCAATCAGTGAACTCATTCCCCAATGAGCACATGTATTGTATCTCTAGTGTCCCCACACGAGCAACTATGAGACCAACTGCATCCATCATATGGACAGGTATATAACACACTAGTCTATCCGGTTATCTCGATGTCCCTCCCGAGTAACCTATGACCGGGATTATTTAGGATCTGTGTTTAAAGGTGAATCAGTCTCATTATCGTGATCTCATCACGATCTGATTCACATTGCATAGATCCAAGGATATATATATATATATATATATATATATATATATATATATATATATATATATATATATATAAAGTGATAAATACTAAAATATAATAAACAAAAAGACTGTGTGTCAAGTCATACGTGTCATCACTCACGTGATTAGCTTGCAGGACACATATGACTACCAAGGCATTTATGACTAAAAACCGACTTGTTCTTCAAGGCATTTATTTCTTTTGGTAGTTATACCAAATCATATGTGTGGTTCTTCTGAACAGCATATATCTCTTCCTGAATAGCAACAAACCACTTCTTTTTTTGCTCACTTTCAACTACTTATTGGTAACTCTCTGGTTCACCTGCATCAGTAAGCATTACATACTCATCTGTATAGTATCTTATGGAAGGTTGACGTTATCTAGAAGATCTTCTCAACTGAGGTTCTATAGGAAGTTGCTCTCCAACTTCTTCTTGCTTAACATATCCTGCAGGTAGATTAACATCGGACTCTACACCATCTTCCTACATATCTCCCCCATCACCCTTATATACTGGAGGAGTAACTGGGTCACAATCTGCTAATCATTCTACATAAGTTTTGGTTGGTGCCTTCTTCTTCAAATCCTCAAAGGTTTGATCCTCAAAGAAGACCACATCTCTGCTTCTAAACACCTGCTTTTTTGGATCCCAAAGCCTGTAACCAAACTGATCATATGAGTAGCCAAGAAAAATACATTCTTTAGTCTTACCATCCAACTTGGACCTCTCATTGTATAGAACATATACAAATGCATGACAACCAAACACTCTCAAATACTTGTAGAAAATATTTTTCACTAACTATATATGCTCTGCAACATCACCAACTAGGGTTGTACATGGTAACAAGTTAACCACATCAACTGCAGTCCTCAAAACCTTATCCCAAAACTTTTTGGGTAGCTTGGCGTATAAAAGCATGCATTTGTTCTTTTCTATGATGGTATGGTTCATTCTCTCTGCAATAGCATTATGCCGAGATGTACCAAGAATTGTCATCTCATCTTGGATGTCATGTGACCTGCAATAATCATTAAAAAATCCTATATACTCATCATCATTATATAATCTTATGCATTTCAATTACCTTTCTGTCTCCCTTTTAACTCTAGCATGAAACTCTTTGAAGACATTAATAATCTGATCTTTGGTCTTCATAGCATAGACCCAAACTTTCCTAGAAAAATCATATATAAAAGTGATAAAATAAAGTGCACCACTGATACTAGGAACATTAACAGATCCACAATGAGTTTTTGTCCTTAAAAGACTACATACATTTGTATAAACACGGTCTATGACATGTATTTTTCTAGACAAAGCAGGACTAGCAAATGAAACTTGGTGTTGTTTATTAGCCAAACAATCAATACAAGGGTTCAAATGTGTACCTCTGAGATTTGTCATTACCTCTCTCTTGGAAAAAACTTGTAGCCTCTTCTCGTTCATGTGTCCCAATCGCTTATGCCATAACTCCAGAAGTCTTTCTCTGTAGCATTCAGTTGCTTACCATAAGCTTTGGCCTATAACTTGTATAAGGTGTGACATTTCTTTCCACTAGTTATAATAAGAGAACCTTTACTAAGCTTTCATTGCCTTTGTAAAATTTGTTATCATACTTTTCATCGTCTAGCTTTCCAACTGAAATTAAATTCAATTTCAATTCAACCACATGTCTCACATCCTTAAGCACTAACTTACAGCCAAGATTGGTCTTTATGTGAATATCACTCATGCCAATGATGTTTGTCATGTCATAGTTTCTCATCTTGATAATACCAAAATTTCCATACTTGTATGTAGCAAAAAACTCCCTCTATAGTGTAGCATGATAAGAAGCACCTGTGTCAATCACTTACTTAAGATACTGATACACAAGAAAAAATATCATCATAAGGAGACAAAATTAAATAATCATCATTCCGCACTATAGTTGTAGTATTATCCTTTGACTCTATAGACTCCACATATTTTTCCTTTTTCTTGCTCTTCTTAGGTTGCTTACATGGATTCTTGTAATGTCTTTTCTCACCATAATTATAGCAAACAATATCTTTTTTTTATCTTGACTTGCTTCTACTCATGCCTGAACTACTTATATCCTTAAACTTTAACCTTCCTTTATTATCTGAGATAAGTACTTATGAATCATTCTAAAATATTGCTGAATTCTTTCTTCTTAACTCCTCATTCAACAAACTGCTTGTTACTTGACTCATGGTGACAACACCATCTAGCACAAAATTACTAAGGAAAACCATCGGTGTCTCCCAATTTTCTAATAATAAATTGAGAAGTAACAATATCTGCAACTCAGATATTTTTCATAAATGATAACTGGTTAGTGATACTTTGCATTTCATTTAAATGTTTAGCAATAGAAGCATCTTCTTTATATTTCAGGTTTATAAGTTTTCTAATCAAGAAAGCTTTGTTGCCAGCAATTTTTCTTTCATAGAGACCTTTCAACTTTTTCCAAAGAGAATATACAGAATTTTTAGTAGAAATACGGTGAAAGACACTATCATCGAGCCACTATCGAATAAACCCGATTGTTTTTCGATCGAACCTCTTCCACTTATCATCTGTCATATTGCGAGCTTTGCACTATCCCATTGCAAAGGTCCGTACAAATCTTTGCAATATAAGAGATATTTCATTCTTGGTTTTTATATCATCCAATTGTTTCAATTCAAGCTAATCCTGTGAGAAACACTATCGACCTCTATGTTTAAACATAAAAATTAAATCACTAAAATCCTGCTCTAATATTAGTTGATGGGATATAAAGAAGAACTAAACTTTTGTATGCAAACAAATACAAGTAGGTTATAACACGCAACGAAAATAAATGGAATCACAATAAAATATAACACCAAGATTTACATGGAAAACCCCTCCAATGTGAAGGGTAAAAATCATGGGATAAATCAGAGATAATCTACTATAAGAATAATGAATATATAAATATCAGTCTTTACCCAAAACCCAAACAACAGTCAAAAGAGAATAATTGGGATATAAGGATTACGTCACTGTGCACAATATCTAAATTCTTCCCAAGTAATCACAGCAAGAATTTATTGTAAATCTGATCTAACTTGAGATGAGAACATTGCATAGATGATTGAGAACAATCTCTCTATGTTATCATTGTCTTCTTCCCTTTCATTCTCTTATTTTTTTTATCATTTTCTTCTCTTTTTGAATCAGCTGCAGTTTTCCGCTCATGTTACTGTAATTTTTTCTTCTGTTTTCGTGACCACCATACCCCCTTTATTAGATTTAAGATTAGGTTAAAGAAAAGATGGGTTAAAGCCGACTGAACTTATGAGAGAACTCCTTAGTTGAGTTTTGTAATGTTGTTAACCTATGATGGAGAGAACTCCTGTCCTCCTGGTATGATTTAAATAGATTACTGTTTGGTTTGAAATAAAAAATAAATAAATAAATAAATAAAGCACCGCTGGAGGTGTGCGGGCGGGCAAGTGATCATGACTCGATCTCAAAGACGACAGATTTCCATCTTCTTTTTCTTCCTCTTGGCATAACTTACTTCCCGATACCACTGTCCGATATTTCTCCTCCCTTCAGGACTAAAGCACACCTCCGACGGTCTCTTCAGCGACACTTCCCAAGTTGCTCACTATTTGCTTACCGATTATTTCTAATTTAGGTTGATTATGTGGATTCACATTACCAAATGGACAACATCTAATAAACTTCCAAAATTTATCATCTTGTGAGTAGTAACTATAACTCGGCTATCTTATTTTCCTCCTATCGGAATGTATAGTTTTTTCGAGTCTCGTGTTCTATCTCATCCCAAATGTCATCAAACACAATAAAAAAAAAATTATCTTTTGATCCTTCGTCAAAGGTCGTCTAAATCCTATAAAGAATCATCTGATTTAAAAAATCATGAGATATTTTAATATAAGCATATTCTATGATCTCTATAAGGTCTAATTATAGTTTATCTATGTAATTAATTACTTTTAGTATCTAGATCCCTACACTTTTAAAAGTTATATTTGGATCCTTATATTTATGAAAGTAAAATATTTAATCTCATTTCGATTCTATTGAGGAAAATATTACATGTGCTATCACGTATAAAATATGACACTAAAGATTAAAAAAATAATTTTATAATACTATTCTCATTGATATTAATTTTTTTTCTTTTTTGTAACTTTTGTGAAAATGCTTTCCTTCTCTACCTTCGTCCTCGAGAAGAAGATAGGATCATAAGAGATATCTTTTACGAGTGTCTTACTTTATTTTCTAATAAAATTTTTCTCTCTCTCTCTCTCCTAATTTTTAACCTTATAAAATTAAAATTTTGAACTCTATTTTAGTATTGTCTTTTTGGATCTCTATCCATTTATCAGTTTCTAAAAACAGATAAAAAGGAGGGCTAGAAAGGCTAGAAGGCACTGTAGCAATTTAGTCTCTCTCTAAAGGTTCAAACTTTTTATTTGGAAGTTATCCTAAATAGACTTCCAACCTCTAAATCTTTTTGCTCACTTAGTCCACCATCAACTCGACACTTGCTTTGTCTGCAAGCTGCTTAGAGATTCTGCCTCACATATTCCTTGAATGCCCTGTTATTATTTTATTTTATAATCTTCTCCAAGATAACATTGGTATCCGATCTCAGTTCTTTGATTCCTGATCAATGGGGGGCTTCATCTTTTCCTTCCCAGTTGCTTCAACCTCATCTTCTCTTACTACTGTTGTCGGTAAAGCTGACAATCTAACAATGTCTGAGGCATCGAAGCATGCTGAGATCAACAATTGGAAGCACCTGTGGCTCCAAACTAACTCCCGAGCACTAACACACACTGTCAATGGCTCTTCAAAAACTCTTTGGTCCTTCTGTGGGATCATTGTTGATATCAAACTTTTGTTAGCTTCCCTTCAGATTTCTCGTTTCAGCTATATATATTCCTGGAACTGTTAATTATATATAAAGAGCATCAGTTGACATTTTCTAGGAGAATCTATGATCTCTCCAATTTTTTATAAAGTAGTCGATATGTTCAGATTCTCCAAACCCCCTACAAAAATATTCTATCGAGAGACTCGTATGAGAGTGAGAATATGGAGCTCCCATCAATAGAAGCAGCAGATTCTATGATTTCTATCATAGTTTCTCTAAATTCAAAAAATTGAAGTTAAATAACCACTAATATATAAATAGTATTATCGTCATAATAAGAAAGCAATCACTTTTTAATGGTTATTATTGCAAATTAGAAATTATTCTTTTTAGTCAACTTCAGTATATATGTCTACATTTTAAATTTAATTACTTTTGTCACAAGAAAATTTTTGCTTCGATTTATTTATCCTCATTCCGACCGACCGACCGACCGCCCGCGTGGCCGTTGACCCACCAATCATCGTGGGGCCCGGAGGACACTGCATGCGCCGCCGTGTCGCGTAGCTAAATGGCCCGAGATGACGTGGCGAGACGAGATCTCGCCTCCCGAGATCCCTTCCCAATCTCTCTCCCTCGGATTCCTTGCCGCTCGTCGACGCCGCTTTCTGAGTCACGCACATCACCATACAGCAAATTAGGCCATTTGGAATCCGACGCGTACGACCGACCAGGATGAGGAAACGTAAAAGTGGCCTTCGATCGTGGAACGTATACGCTGCACGGGCGGAGAGATACGTATATTAATGGAAAGATCACGAAGACAGCATGTGAATGCGTGTACAGTGAACAGAGCAGTCAATCATATGAGTATTTAAATGAATACTTAAATAAACAAAGTTATTCGGATATGGTTCGGCGATAAATATCTTTCAAAAGATTTCTCATGGCATGTGTGTGTATCCGATCATTTAAAATTATAAGGGCTGTAATGGCCGTTTATGTGTGTAATTGTCTTATTTTACAAAAATATATGTCATGATATTTATTACGAATAAATGAATAAATAAATCTTGATTCCAAATTCATTTAAAAGATTTCTCGATACAAATTTCCTTTTTCTTTTATTCATCATTTGGGTAATTTCGTAATTTCGGATAGTTGGTAAACGTTGCCAGCAATGCTTCCCATGTCGCTTTCGCTGTTGCCCAATCTCACGCGCACACACCCACACACACACACTCTCTCTCTCTCTCTTTTTGATGCTGTGGGAATAACGTTCTTGAGGCGATGCCGGCCTCCTCCTCCGCCGCCAATCGCCTCCCGGGAATCCTCTTCTCCAGAGCCCTGGCGCCGCCACTGGACTCCGATCTACACCCGGCGCTGAAGCCCCAACCGCGCCGCCGGGTACGGAGCCCCGCATTGCCCCGCGCTGCTGCCGGGGCCCGCCCGAGAAGATGCGGCGCTGCTTCCGGCGGGAGGAGGAGCGGCCCCGCCACCCCCCTGCTTCGCTGGAAGTTCAGCGAGAAACCCCCGTCGGAACCCGGCCGTAAGGTCCAGGACGTCGGCCCCGGAGTTCCGCCACCACCGACCCGCATCTCCGCGAGGAAGCTCGCGGCTGGGATCTGGCACCTGCGGCCTCTGGGTGCTGATGGAGGCGGCCGCGGCGGCGGAGGGGAAAGACGGCGGGCTCCTCTAGGTCCTGAGGTACGATAACACCAAGATTGCCATCCGTTCGAAGTTTTGTTTCTAGGGTTTCTTTTTCTCTATTAGAAATCTGGTTGATTCTTGTCAGAAGCTCACATTTTGGCGGCACACTCTGTGCTGGACTTGGAGCTGTTCTTGTTCAGATTGTTCAATACCTTCCAAGATGAGACCTTTAAAATATCTTCGAAATCCCTTCAAAAGAACAAATAGAACCCTTTTTTCCTTCGATTCTTGATAGTCGATGATTCGGATGCAAACATGGATAAATTGTCCTCTAAAAGAACTATACATCTTTCTTTTACCAACATGTTCTTGATACCTTGCTATTTTCATCATTACAGGAACTCAAGCAATTAGTAGTACTAGATCCATCTGTAATATAGTCAGCTTCATTCCAAATTCCTGATCTATTTGGTCACTAGTTGCTCTCACCTGATCAATGGCATGAGACGCAGGCTTGGCCCTAACACCTATACTTGTTGTGATTACTAGTTGTTGTACAGGTCTTCAAGTTATGATACTTGCCGTCCTTTCTGAAGATGCTATCTTGCACTTGGGATGTTTGAATGTTATTGTTCATTGACTTGCATCCCTCCTTTATACTTTGCAGCTTGTTCCTGGGTGTCAAGAAGTTCAGTTGTTTTATAATCCCCTTAGCACTGACCTCCATGTTAATAAGAATAGGAAGAATGGGCATGCCAGTCCTGTGTCTGTCTTAAGTCCCAAGTATGGTGATTTCCACAAGGTAATCCATTATTCTTATAAATTTGTTGACGTTTTGCCCTTTTCTTTTTCACCAGTATTCTGTGTCACTTTGATTGATGCTACTCATCTGGAACGGTCTGTTGGATTTCAGAGTTCTGCAATGGAGAAGGCAACTAAATGGGACCCTGGGAGCTCAATGACCACGGAGGAGGTCTACCGATTCTACCGTCACCTGAAGCTTCTTGAAGACCAGGAACTGAACACAGTTTCTACTGTTTCTTCTCTACGAACTGAGCTTGAAAGGGCTCGTGCCCGCATCAGTGAGCTTGAGAGAGAACGTAAATTGGCAAAGAAAAAGCTGGACCAATTCTTGAACAGGCTTGCTGAGGAGAAAGAATCGTGGCGGAGCAGGGAGCATGAGAAATTTAGAGCTATAATTGAGGCAATGAAGGCCGACCTTGGCAAAGAGAGGAAAAAGCGGCAAAGAACGGAGATCATCCATGGTAAGCTGGTCAGTGAGCTTGCTGAGGCCAAATTAACTGCAAAGCAGCTCTTGCAGGACTATGAGAAAGAACGCAAAGCTCGTGAACTTGTTGAAGAGGTTTGTGATGAGCTTGCGAAGGAGATTGGCGAGGACAAGGCTGAAATTGAATCTCTGAAGATGGAAGCGATGAAGATACAAGAAGAAGCTGAAGACGAGAAGAAGATGTTGCAGATGGCCGAGGTATGGCGTGAAGAAAGGGTTCAGATGAAATTAATTGATGCAAAGCTTACTCTTGAGGAGAAATATTCAGAACTGAGGGACCTAAAAGCGGAGTTAGAAGCATTTTTGGCTGCAAGAATGACTAAAGATTCGGACTTTGCATCAATGAAAGAGGCTGAGTTACTTAAAGGAAAAGCAGACTTGGTAAATATTGAAGTGATAAAAGAGTTCTCTTACCAGCCACCACTTGCTTCAGAAGACATTTATGCCGTCATTGAAGAACTCCAGCCAAGACAAGAAACTAATGCGAGAGACATCAAACCTTGCTGTGTTTATAGCCCTAGAAGCCATGCCTCCAAGGTTAACACAGCGAGTCCTGGGACAGATGTCTTTCTAGAACATCCAACAAAGCAGCATGCACATGAGATGATAGATAGCAATGATGATGAAGATGAAAGCGACTGGGAAACAGTTAGTCAAGCCGAGGAACAAGGCTCAAGCAATTCACATGATGGGAGCGAACCATCTGTCAATGATTACTGTAAACAAAGCTATGCTTCAGTAAGCGAAACGGAGTTGAAGGAGAATGGTAACAACAAACTAAACAATGAAATCATAGAGGTTTCTACTACAAATGCAAAATCAAGAAAGAAGGTGTCTTCAATATGTAGGCTTTGGAGATCATCAGCACATGATAATGTTGAAGACCTTAAGAAAAGGTCGCTGTCAAATGGAAGGATATCCACTGGAACCCTGGCTTCGAATAATTGCGAAGAGTACAAGAAGCTTTCAGCTGAGTATACAAATGGAAGACCAGATGGAAGGATCTCCAACGGAAATCTATCTCCTGACATGGGGTTGGTTGAAGCTGGTTTGAGCCCAAGAAGCATAGGACACTTAAACTCTCCCGACTTACTGAATTCTCACATTCCTCGCGGAACGAAGGGGTGCATCGAATGGCCACGAAGCGATCAGAAGCACGGGCTAAAGGCGAAGCTACTGGAGGCAAGGATGGGGAGCCAAAAGATTCAGCTGCGGCACGTCCTTAAACAGAAAACTTAGAATGTTTATTTGATAAAACACATTCTTGGCCACCAAGCCAAGAATGTTTTCCTTTGTTAAGGCAGACTTCAATATCATCTCTCCATGAAATCTCATGCACGTTGCTGTATGGGCTTGAGCAGTGCCTCTTTGTAACTTCTGTAGCCTCTAGCTGTCTATTATTCTATCTGATTAAGCAATTTAGCATGGAGCTTTTGTTAGAACTTATATTGCTGCTGTAGATGCTGTCAAGACAAGTATATAGTTCAGTAAGTACTAATGTCTCTGAGCCAGCAAAGCAAATCAAGTTCAAAACCGATCATGTCTAGAAATGTTCCAACTTCATCGGTGAGAATGCCATGGTGATTGATCATTTGCATCCTTACAGAACTATTGGGCTATTTCAACATCATTAATTTGGATTTTGTTGTTCATGCGCACTGTTTGGTCTTAATAAGCATGCATCGAAATAAGCATGTGGAAAACATCAAATCACTCCAAAGAAAGCATCGAATCGCTTGAAAAGGTTTAACTAAATGAATAATGCACCACTGCACATCGAGCACAAGATTGTCGCTTTAAGATTTGCGAACATATCGACTCGAAGTGCCCGATCGATCATTGCACCGATACGAGCACCCAAATCACGCAACTTGGGTTTTCACTTCAAGATTCGTGAAATGCTCGGACTCAGAAGACCGCATGGTGTTTTCCACTTTAAGATTCGTGGAATGGATCTCTCTACATCTCTGGCGGTACACTGCACAACGTTTTATCTCGGAGTTCTCCTCGGCCGTCCCTTTCTGCCATCGGTGAATAGTGACCATGGTGTGTGAGAAGTGTACGGTGCTCTCTCTTCTTCCTCGCTCTCCTTTCCCTTCTCTCTACAAAGCCCCAAAGTTCTGATCTTTCCTTTTTTTCTTAATTTTTAGCTGATGATGTTGTATTCGTCGTCCGATCGCTCTCTTTGCAGGCGAGAAGAAGCTGGCCAAGGTGATCGTTCCGGACAAGTGGAAGGAGGGGGCCAGCAACACCACCGAGAGCGGCGGACGAAAGATCAACGAGAACAAGCTCCTCTCCAGGAAGAACAGGTCCCTGGTCTCTCCTTCGATCCTTCCTTCGCTTCTTAGGTTCCGGTTCTCGTGGAAACCCTCATTCTTTGTTCTGGTAATTAAGGTTTCTTGCTCGTTTGATTCGTGATTTTTGTCTTCCTCTCGTACAAGTTGCTTCTTTTGCTAGTTGCTGGTTCGGCGTTGATCAAAATTCCATTTTGATTTTTGATGCGCTTTTGGAGGATTGCTGTAGATCGTAGATTTGATGGTACAGAACGTTTCTACTAGCTTCATTCTTTCGATTAATCGTGTAAAAGAAGAGGATTGATGCAAAGGTCATCTTGCCTTTGACTCTAAGTTACACCATCCGTCGTGTTAATCTGTTCGCCTTCAACCGAGGTAGGTTCGAAACCCTAATTTGGTTTATAAGAAGTCATTCTAAATTGTTGGTGTCATTTAATGAGGCCAAGAGAGAACAAAGACTTATGGAGATAAGGAATCAGACAAGATAAAACATTTTTTTTAGGGATTTGCCCTCTTTCGTTTCCCTCTTTGTAGGTTGTGTTTCCTTTGATATCTCCGGACTTGATTGAGCTTCAACTGCCAATAGCTGCATTAGTTGTAGTTATGATCTTTTACATATCTTGTGAAGGTACTAATGCTTGTCATGCTAATTGGGGCTGAGTTATGTGTGAAAAGTATGCCCTGATAGGCTTGCAATGGCATGAGCCAAATACATTTATGGTTTCTACATTTTAAAGAGACATGGACATGGTGGATAAAGTAGTTTATAGGTATAGTGATTCTCACTGCGAGTAGAGCACACAACTTCAATTTGTTTAGATGAGGGGAGCTCTGCTAAGCATACATATATTTAACATAATTAACCCCTTGCATCAACAAGGGTTGTGTTTCCTTTGATATCTCCAGACTCGATTGAGCTTCAACTGCCGATAGCTGCATTAGTTGTAGTTATGATCTTTTACATATCTTGTGAAGGTACTAAATCTTGTCATGCTAATTGGGGCTGAGTTATGTGTGAAAAGTATGCCCTGATAGGCTTGCAACGGCATGAGCCAAATACATTTATGGTTTCTTCATCAAGAAGGTGATTTAAAGAGAAATGGACCGGGTGGACAAAAGTAGTTTATAGGTATGGTGATTCTCACTGCTAGTAAAGCATGCAACTCCGATTTGTTTAGATGAGAGGAGCTCTCCAAAGCATACATATATTTAACATAATTAACCCCTTGCATCAACAAGGGTTGTGTTTCCTTTGATATCTCCAGACTCAATTGAGCTTCAACTGTCGATAACTGCATTAGCTGTAGTTATGATCCTTTACATATCTTGTGAAGGTACTAATGCTTGTCATGCTAATTGGGGCCGAGTTATGTGTGAAAAGTATGCCCTGATAGGCTTGCAACGGCATGAGCCAAATACATTTATGGTTTCTTCATCAAGAAGGGGATTTAAAGAGAAATGGACCGGGTGGACAAAAGTAGTTTATAGGTATGGTGATTCTCACTGCTAGTAAAGCATGCAACTCCGATTTGTTTAGATGAGAGGAGCTCTCCAAAGCATACATATATTTAACATAATTAACCCCTTTCATCAACAAGGGTTGTGTTTCCTTTGATATCTCCAGACTCGATTGAGCTTCAACTGTCGATAACTGCATTAGCTGTAGTTATGATCCTTTACATATCTTGTGAAGGTACTAATGCTTGTCATGCTAATTGGGGCTGAGTTATGTGTGAAAAGTATGCCCTGGTAGGCTTGCAACGTCATGAGCCAAATACATTTATGGTTTCTACATCAAGAAGGGGATTTAAAGAGAAATGGACCGGGTGGACAAAAGTAGTTTATAGGTATGGTGATTCTCACTGCTAGTAAAGCATGCAACTCCGATTTGTTTAGATGAGAGGAGCTCTCCAAAGCATACATATATTTAACATAATTAACCCCTTTCATCAACAAGGGTTGTGTTTCCTTTGATATCTCCAGACTCGATTGAGCTTCAACTGTCGATAACTGCATTAGCTGTAGTTATGATCCTTTACATATCTTGTGAAGGTACTAATGCTTGTCATGCTAATTGGGGCTGAGTTATGTGTGAAAAGTATGCCCTGGTAGGCTTGCAACGTCATGAGCCAAATACATTTATGGTTTCTACATCAAGAAGGGGATTTAAAGAGAAATGGACCGGGTGGACAAAAGTAGTTTATAGGTATGGTGATTCTCACTGCTAGTAAAGCATGCAACTCCGATTTGTTTAGATGAGAGGAGCTCTCCAAAGCATACATATGTTTAACATAATTAACCCCTTGTATGTTGTATAGGTGCATTAGCTAGAGGTTATTCATGCATATTATGGAGTAGATGTTCATCAGTCTTTTTCATTAAGTACTAATGTTTTGTGCCATAAAGTTGTTCTTCTTTTGAAAATTTGATCCATCATGATTTACTAATAACCGGTAGGATATTATGCTGGCATTATGTAGCTTCTCATTTCAGTAGGCATTGCCATCTGTTTTAAATGTATTTGTTATTTGCTTTACCACGTTATAAGACTTTCGAGTTATGAACTGACTCTGAGATATTTGTTATTTCCCAGGTGGACACCGTATGGAAATACTAAGTGCATAATATGCAAACAACAAGTACACCAGGATGCAAAATATTGTCATACTTGTGCATACTCTAAAGGTAAGGGATCCGATGATTTTAGTTTGATGGGTTCTCTTCAGGATGAATCCATCTCATAGTTTTGTATCCAAGACATCCATCCACATGCACTAGAATTCACAAGTTTTAGTTTCTTGTGCATGTAGTCTAGATTGAGGAATCAATCTCATTATCAGACAAAAAGCTTTCATGAGTTGATGATCTTCACCATAACTTTTATCTTGTAACAAATTAATCTTGGAGTTCTTTGTTTAACTTCATCCATTTTTGTGATTCAGGTGTGTGTGCAATGTGTGGGAAGCAAGTTCTGGATACGAAGTTGTACAAGCAAAGTAATGTATGATGCTACATCATTCCTAGCAACACAATGTTCATGATTTTCCAGGCTTTCTAATATGCAAACCATTGTTGAATTTGCTTCTGGCAAAGATGACGTAGAAACTGTTGAATGGGTGTCGATCTTTACCTGTCCACCAAAACGGGCATTGAGATGATTTGAGCACCAGATATTTCTTGTTAGCTTTGCGGCCACGATTAGCTTCAGTGAGTTGGCTTGGCATTTTAGGTTCTTGAATCATAACTAGTTGTTATTACTGATGGTGTTTACTGTCTCATTTTGAGGATTGTGTTAATCTTTATTGCAACACTTGCAAATCATATGGCTCATGCCATTGTAAGTCTCCAAACATCAGCATCTGCAATTATTACTTGCGGTATTTGCTTTTACCTGCAGCGATCTCTGCATACAAGCATTTCTAATCGCAAGCAACCCAAACATCTCCCAAGTCAATACTACCCATCGAGTAACATTCATAAATAAAATGCGAAACAATAAAGTGTATATCATATAATCTAACATATTAAATAAACCTCCTTTGGTATTCCAGCTTAGTCACTACATTACAAAGATTATTAGACCCAGAAAAGTCGACCAACTCAATTCTTCAGAGAAGCCAGCGATGGAATGTTTTGCAGGAAAGGCTGGTGCATCACCCAAGAGGAAAAAGAATTAGATCATACTCGAACTTTATTATTAGCCAATTAACATCAAACTGGCTTGGCATAGAAGTTAAATATGATTGGAAAAGTAAAGGAGAGACATTGAGCACACCAATATTTTACTTCCAAACCAAAATTAAATAAGACACCTGGGAACAAAGAAAAGAGAAAAAAGAAACGGGTTTCCAATTCCTCATGACTGAACAGCCAGCCTCTGAAGATGCTCGCAGAAAACTCGAAGGCTGACATCATCGGTAAAGATGACATCACTCCCCGGAACTACCTCCTGGGCAGAGTTATATGTGGCTGATGGGTTCAACTTGGCCAATAAAAATCTTGCCTGCAGAGGAAACAAAGCCAATTCAGTCATCAGCCTCAGTACACTTAACAAAATAGGTCTCCCTAAATTTGCTAGACCACACCATCATGGGATTTGTTTATATTAGGTTGATAATGTCAGCTTATTTAACACCATTGACAAGGAGTTAATGTTTCTTTCTTGTGATAAGTGATCTATGTATCACACTCATTGTAGACATCATGTGGCAATTCCTTTGACTAAGGTATAAGCAATTAAGGTCTTGCAATACCAAGTTAAGGACAGCTAAAACTTATACAGACCTGGGAACCATGCTGATCGCAGATAACTAATCTGGGAACAGGGAACCGCTCTCTGATAATCATTTGAGCATCATCGTTCGGTGCTTGTAATAGCAGAGCAAAGGCCTGTAAACGACAGAAAATACAAAAATTCATCAATAAACTATTTATCTGATAAAATGACCTTAATGAAGAAGAGATATTCCATAAAACCTAGATGCTTGTAAAAGGAAATCAATATGGGAGCTTGTTATAGTTTTGCCTTTGCCGGTGCAAGTGGCACCTTCAACATCAAAACCTACCTCGTTCATGCTAAACAATCATTTTTCAATATGTTAAAAAATCTTTGTTACTAGGTCTTCATGGCATAAGAATAGCACCAGCATAATCACTCAGCAGTTGTCTTGTAATTTCTGAGAGGATATAGCTGAGAATAAGCACTTTCCAGTCGAAGCAGGGTGAACAACCATCAACAGCTCAAGGTTCTTGATTTTGTAAACAAGGTGATGTAGAAAAAACATTAGATACAAGATAAAATTACAACAAATAGACCTGTTGTGGACTCACAGGTGGGACAGACTTCTTGATGGGAAAATATTGGACGTGAACGATCATCACAGTAAATTGCTATGATAGCTCAAACAGTTTACCAAAAAAATTAAGCTTCAGTTCTTTGGAGGCTTTGCATAATCAAAAACATTGTATGGATTGTGCTAGAAGAAATGGATAATTTGTACTCTTGCTGACACATTCAAACATATAGATGTGGCATAATACAGATAAAGGACTTTATCACAGGCTAAGAGAGCAATCTAATGATGAACAACCGAGTCTTATCATATTGCCATGATTATCAAATGACAGTTCAGTTTCAGATGGCAGCAGCACTAAGATCAATAATGAAGTCAGACGATAATGTTTAATGCTTTGCTGGAAAGTAGCAGGTTATGGACATTTCTCTGGAAAATAACAGGTCAAACACTGTCCATATTGTGCTGCTAATTTTTTTTGTTTGATGCCGCAAGGGTTGAGAAAATTCCCATATAAGAATTACAGATATGGAACTAAAGTTGACTAATAAATTACACATAAGCAAAACTAATGCACTAAAACATCCGAGAAATCAATCTCTGAGGAGAACATCAATGAGTAATCAACATGATAATTCCATAGAATTACCTGATGCTCTGGCTGATTCTGGTAGCCCATATTGCGCCACTGAGCAATGGTCATACCATGAAAAATTACAATGCTGAAATAAGAATCGAGCAATAGAATACGGTCTGCAGATATAGATGCAACATCTAACAGTGCAGGAGTAGGAGGCGAATTAAAAGAATAAGAAATCAGTGAAGGCTGGATCATGACAACAGAATTGGAGACACTCTCTCGATTCAACAACATACGGAAATATGCAGTCTCATCAGGGCTATTGTTAAAAACCTGTGGCAAAACAATGTAAAATAAGTTTAAGATAACTGTATAATACAGTAAAATTTACCTCTGATGACCATGTAATATAGTACCTGAACAAACTGCGAACGCCGTAAATTAAAGATGAACTGTGGTAGTATTGAGAAATTCGGATGTAGTGTAAACGATGAAGGGTCATCTTTTCTGTAATTACCAAAACGTGAGCAGAGACGGATAAGAGATCTATCCAACCATCGTGTTGCATCAAACTCTTCCTGAAAAGAGAAAGCTTATTGTTATGAAATAAAACAAATGCAGAATGCTGATGTAAAGTTTTTAATATTCCGAATCTATTATCTCAAAACATGTATGCTAAATTTGTTAACTTGAACAAGATAATCTAACTTGCAAATAACTAGAGAAAGTAGGAAAAGAAACTTCATCACAACAATCTGGCAACAGACGGTTTTACATATAACATTTGTTAATGCACACAGAAATCACAACAAAATAAATGTCAAGCAAGAATATAAACTTCACCAACTATGATTATAATAAATCAAGGATTTTGGCAAGTGATCTTAACACTGAAACTTCGATCGAACTTAAGTCGTGCTTACCTCCATCTCCATTTTCAAGGAGATATATCTTGCTAAAACAACAGCTGCAGTTTCCTGGTCAAACCCTTCAACTAATTCCTGCACAAGCAGTACCATTCTAGATAAGAAATTAAGTGTAATCATGCTCTTTTAAGCCATAATCAACAGCAAAAAATTGTTAAACAAAAGAAGCAATTTTTCACGTTACATGTGGAACTGAAACTGACAGAATCCAAGAGAAAGATAATCAAGTAACATTGACCTAAACCTACTATATCAGGAACAAGTTTAATCTAGCATGCATATTTCAATATAACCTGACTATCCAAAGGCAAACCCAATAGCCAATCATGGTGCACCGAATTGATACTGCACTATCCTGGTGCAGATACAGTGGCATGACATAGTAGTGTGAAGAACCTTGAAGTCTATACCATGGTTCGCCTTACTGGTCCGTACCGATATACCGACCGGCTGTCAGTATGGTATTTACATAACCATATCGATGTACTGACACGTTGTATGATGGGACATACCGACAAACTAGTATGTCCCGCTTATACCATTCTTCTATCGGACCAGTATGTACCACCCATACCGGACGATATACTATGATACAATGAACCTTGGTTTGTACTTTGTACCACATGTTTTTGTCCTAACCAGTGCGGTCAGTTCCATAATTGCAGATGTGAACTAACACAAATTAACATATCCATCCCAGTCATACATACGGTTTCTTGTGCATGACCTGGACATTTAACATACGAGGGTATCTGAAGTGAAAAGAAAGAAAGAAAACATGAGGACCACAGAAAGGACATGTCCAAGATACCATAGATAAAAAGCAAAGAAGTAGGTACCCATGAGTAGCCTAGGGGTAGTAAAAGGTCCAAAATTGCACAACAGACACATACAATTCAACAAAAGTTCAAAGAAATGACAATTTTAAGAAAAGGAAATAAATGACAACCATAATCCTTGGAGGCTAAATTGGCCAACCCAAGGCATGAAACAAAATACTGCATGAAGCAACATTAAGGAAACAGAATAGCCCAGGCAGGCCTGAGACTCATGAAGTTCACTTATTTTGTTAGCTGAAAATTTGCAATTCACGTTGCAAGAGTAAAATGTCAAGTCCACCTCTGGCTCGAACCTCAATGCATTATGTGCAGCCACATACCAAACTGCATGACAAAGGTCCTCATTTATGATGAATTATTTGCTCGCTTGACTATATTTGGAGGACAAATTTAAAAGAAATAAACAAATTATTACCTCACATAACCTAACTGCCCAAAATGCTAACAGAAACTTACCTCTCATAGCAAACTTCTTATCAGAAACAAAATGCAAAAAATTGTTAGGTATATCAAATTTGCTTGCAACATAGTTCCGCATATCAGCATGCTAAGTTTGCGAAGGTTAAGGAAGAATTATATTTTGTTGGTAGGAAAGACATCAGAGCTGTTCCTAAAACTAACTTCAGTTTAGTTTCTAAATATTGAAAAACATGAGAAATTTGATATCAAACCAATCCTAGACTCGACTTGTAACTCATGCATCTCTATATGTGAAGTTGAATGTAAAAAGTGAAAATCAGAACAAATGCATATTGCAAACTGTAGCATTTTCTCATAATAATGGTATTTTGGTGGCACTTGGAGTATATTTCTCCATTTTATCAATCTAGGATGACCTGATCCATCTTTCTTCTTATAATTTATTAGCGACACCCTATGTTTAGTCCCACAATGGAAATTGGACGAGATTTAAAATAGTGTTATAAAGGGTCAAATGGATATACCGTTATTAATTTTGGCTTAAGCATTTTGGTCCAATGATTCAACTTCAACAAGTTAGTTATCTCATTAGGAGAAGTCATGTAAATGGTATTAAGACCAATCTAATTATGGGCATAGTGACGGCCTAATCGGACTACTCATGGACGGACCTAGAGACACACTACATCATGGAGCCACCACTAGTTAGGCTCATATGCACCATTTAGTTTTGGACTATGTTGGTCCTTGACGAGGATATAAATCCAAAAAGGGAGAGATCACGATGGGAGAATATTTAAGTAAATGCGTAAAGGATTTGATGAATGGACTATCATCATAAACCATTGGTTCATGCTTAACAAGTTAATGGATCAATTATCTCGTCAAGTCATGTTGTAAAAAAGCAAGTACTACATCACACTTATTCCTAACGAAAATTTCTACATCTCCAGAATTTTCCCAGTTTGTTCCATATTCACATTCCATAAGTAAAGAAAATTGCATAAAAAAGTTCTGGAAAAGTAAATGTTCCAAAATCAATCATGATCAGCTCATGCTTCAATGCAAATTTGGCATCATATTATCTTGAAACAAAATTTCATCCATCATTATCAATTGATGTAAAATCAGATAAAATATACAACAGCTATTCCACAACTAACCTCTGTGTTGGAACCATCCACCCATGTCCTAGTAATTGTTGTAACCCTTAACCTCATTTGGCCTTCAGGGTTCTGATAGCTACAAGAAAGGATCATCACATTGATAATTAATAAGATCTGCAGTAAAAAAGGAAATCAATAAAATAGTTGAAAAAAAATCATACTTTGTTAAGAATTGTACATATAATTGTGGGTTCGGAATTCCAGGTTGATTTGAGCGTTCACTAGGTGAAATATCAAAGAATACAGTCAAACAAGTACTTCTATCAAGACCACACATCTTCCATGAAGTTGTATTCCCTTGGCCTACAACAGTGTCAGCACAAACAGCGCCCTTCTGCAAGAGTCCAACGAGTCAGAATTGCATTCGTTAGACAAGGAAGTTTTGATTTTCCTCACAGAAAAGTCCATTTGAACATGTATTTCATGCCAGGGTCATTCAATAAAATTTTAGCCATTGGGTAGGACAACCTTCTCCAAAGATGTACATGGTCCAATAATTCCCTGAATTTTGATGTCCTTTGAGCAATTGATCTCAAGTGTGCCACTGGCATTAAAAAGGAAGTATCACAGATTTAGTACATAATTGTATGCCTTGAAGAATATATTAGTGTACAGGAATATAACGGCAATAGTAAAAATAATTTACCAAATGAAGCCAAAAAGAAAAGCAATTTCTCCATCCTTGGGTTAACTGACTATGCTTTATAAGGAGGTAAAAGGGAAAATTAAAACCAGACATGTCAAACATGGCCATGAGAGGTGTGTTAGGAACTGGATGATTGATGGGATGGATGAACCATAAAATTAAATATATATGGTTAACTAGCTTTCCATCAGGAAGAGAAGCTATATATAAAAGACAATGAACAGTCTCGGGGAAACAAATCTAGCAGTATCTGGTTGAATCACTAACAAAAAGAAAGCATTAAGTCAATCTTGCATTTACATCAAATGTCAATGAGTGCTCTATTGCAAATTAATATGATTAACACACTTTAGTTAAAATAAAAGGATTGAGTTTCAGACTCAAAGGTAGAAGAAACTTTTAAGGATGAAACTAAATGAAACTATGCATATCCAATGAAGCTTTATGAGTAATCTAGAAGAAGCTCATGCAGCAGAATCAGTGTAATAAAAAATGTTCTGCAGAGTAACTTCTTACTACCAATAAGCCTGTCAACAGAGATTGGTAATGCAGATGTTTGCACCAAACTTGCTATATCTCTACTATTTTGTGAGGAGAGTCTCTTCTTTTTGGGTTTTAACTACTTTTTAATGGCTTCTTTTTTTATATTTTCTAAAATTTCCATGGTGTCTTTGGACTAAAAAATTTAGAGACAGCTTGATCGTCAATACACAATCACATGATCAAATTTCTGAATACATAGATAAGTGAAAAATGAAGGTGGTACATAACTATTACAATACTGGGGAAGAACGCAACCAACTTACTTAAAAGAAAGGCCAAGCGACTGCTCGCCATCCTCAAAAATCTGCTTAAAAGAATCTTTAAAAACTGAATGTCCAAAACTTTCGGCAAGGACAACCAGTCCACCAGTTCTTTCAACTGCTACTTTCATCTCTGCAACCCCAACCTAGGCATGCATCCAAAGGATAAAGAAAATGATTTTAGCACTTGAATCAGGAACTATGGGTTGGCATTCCGAGAATCAAGAATAACTTCAGGAATAGCACTTCTCTTTTTTTTTGGTGTTCAAAATGTGAAAAATGGACTTGTGTATTGTGTGAGTCCACATGCAGGAAGGCAGGCATTCAAGAATGCATGTTTGTCTATGTGCACATATGTGATGAAAGAGACACCTAGCTGTCCATTGTATATCTGCAAGCCAACTGGTTACAAAAAGGCATAACAATAACAATAGCACGTGCTACCGATCTGGGAGAAACATGAAATTAAGCATTTGAGTGTTTTGCAAACAATATCACATTCCTGTAAACCTTGGACGAAGAGGGAAATCTGCAAATTGCACTCTTAAATTTGTGGTAACCTGAAATATTTGATTTCTTTGCTTTGGAAGTTCAAACAGTCCCTGTACTAATTAGAAGTTCACTAAGATGTCACAGTTATTTTTAACTAGACAGAAGTTTTACTTAGCAAATTAATGTGGTTCAAGCAACCTTTCCTATAAATCATTTCCCTTGCATTTGATTAATTAATTTTAAACATGCCAAACCTATAATAGGCTCATACTTGCAACTGAAACCAAGCCATAATGTCATATCCCAGAACAGCAAGTTTCCATCATAAGAAAAACAAATACTATCTTGATAAAAGAACAAAGGACTGAACTTTCCAACTATGGTCAATGTTGTCAGGTTTGGAAGTGGAGTTGATATGTTCCAAATCTAGTGATTCTTTTAAAACTTTATTGACGTTGGAATGACAGCATGTAATGCATGAGATATTCCATCTGCATGCATCCTAAGCACATTTACTCACTTTAACTACTTGAGACGAACAGTCAGGACATCCATCAAGAAAAGATGAGTCATGTGGCAAAGACCTAATTGAAATTGCAATCTCGACTACAACACATTTTAGTCTGAACTCAAAACTAAAGCCAAAGTGCATATTATCACATTCCATCTTCTTAATAATAAGGTTCCAAATCAACTTTTAGCAAATTTAAGGTTACACTAAAATGATATAGATAAAACAATTTAAAGAATTAAACATGCGGGAGTGTGGATTGACTGAAGAAACTTGTTGTGGTTCAATTAGATAAAGTTTACATGTTAACTAAAGTCAAACTTAGAATGCAATTTTCTAGGTTCCTAAATCAACATAATAGGTTCTGTGGTCAGGTGGGTCCAAAATACTGTTCTCTAAGAGTAAAAGATTCATGTAACGCTTTGATGCTGCTGCAGCTATATTATCCTTCTTGATATCATTTTCCAAGAACCTAAAAAAAAGATTCTTTCTCTACCACACTAGAACCAAGAGAAAATGTTTCCTACATTACCAAAACCAGTTAACACCAGTTAAGTTCTCCAAGTTTTCTGGTCTACTGTGGACAAAAGTAGTATCTAGATCTGTTTCTAGCCTCCATATATATATTCATGTCAAATGAGGTAATTAATAAATTTTCAACTTACTACTTACATTGCACTTCTTTGGAAACCCTAAATATCTAAAGCCTTGTAGGACTTCTACAATACAAAATGATACTAGATAAATTTTGTAATAATTAATGCCTCATTTCAGCAAACCAACCAGGATCATGGCATCATAAACAAATAACTCCTTCAAATTACTTACACGAAATCCTGAATCTGACTGCATCAATAAAAACTAATACAAGATAATAGGAGATATCACCAAGATCCCTCTCTTGAAGCCATTAAGCATTTTTTGTTTCCTCATCCACTGCAAATCTTTAAATACCTATCTTGGTCATGTTTTCAGTCGTCAATTAAAGCACATATGTCATATATCATCTAGGCATTTCTTTAGATGTTGCACCTAATGAAACTGACGTTAGCTTTAGATCTTAAAAAAACTGATCATCAACAAACTCAGGCAGTTGAGTATCAATCCCAGACCTTTAAAAGATAAATCCAGGTTCATAGTGACTATAAAACTGGAAGACATAAAATCTTAATGCTATAAAAGCATTCTAACATGTATGACAGGCCAGTGGTGAACATTTCTTACTTGTCTAGAGAAAAAAAAACAAAATGACCAACTACTCATGATGTTATCATTTGGTCATCAATCTTTCTGTTACCAACCATCTGTAATGCATATATACAGCTGATTGAATAATTAAAAATGTCCTACTGGGACAACCAACAGCAACACTGACCTGATCAAGTGCTGAAGCGAAAAGGTCCAAGACATGACCCTGGTTAACCAGCTGCTTGGCAAGATTATCATAAAATTTAACAGCTTTGTGGAAATGTGGAGCAGCATCTTTATCAAGGTCTTTATGTGAACGCACTGGCTCCGATAGATCTTTTGACACAATCTGCCAATCACATATACAGTAAGTTCCATTGCTTAAAAGAGAAAATTTAATTGCTCAGGTACTAGGAAACAAATAGAAGTTCTGGAGACACCAAAATAACATGATATAAACATTTATTTTAAATCACACCAGCCTATCTAGAAACTATGCTCACTAGTAAAACATCAGACATTGGAAAAACATACTATCTTGTAGCACTGACAAGTGATTTTAGTCAATATTACATAGTCATTAGTTCAGAGTTATAATAGTTCCAGGACATAGAACAGTTAAAAAGCTTCGCATGTAAAATTCAGAAACCAACACTGACTCAATGAACATGTATAACCAAAAAAAAAATCTATAAGAATATAAAATCAGATCTAGTTTCTTTTTCCAAATACAACATCAAAAGAACCAAGAAGGATGCATCAACAGAGTATAATATTTTACCATTCCAGGACCAATAGTACATGGCCCGCCAACTAAAGCTATGATGCGGGCACCAGTACCAGAACTACATGCTCCCAGAAGACCAGCCGCTACACTGAGGGCAACTCCTGTACACCGCAAAGGACGATTCCCAGCTTCCACCGGCCACTGATCCATCTGTAACTCATCCAGCAACTGGAGTAAAACAAAATCAAAGGGGAAAAACCAAACTATTAGCACAGAAGACATAAAAAAGGTACCAATTGAACTAAAATGCGCAGAGAGATAAAAAATCTCACAGAATTGAGGGTGTATTCACAGTCGGATGTTGGAAGCAAGAATCTGTTTACAGACGTCGATGGATGAAACCCATTTGCTTGGGGTCCCTTCGGGTACCCTGGCGCTCCGGCAACGGCACCATGGCGAACCCCCGAGGCGGAAAGCCCCAACTGATCCAAGATCTGCTCTTTCGGGATCTCCTTCGTTCCCCGGAACACGTAGATCTTCGACATATCCGCAAAGCCCAGCTCGTGGAGGTGGACCTGGGTACCGAAGGTGATGAGCCCTACGAGGGCCTGGTCGGGCAGCAATCCGATGGCACGGCGCATGGCGGACTTGACGAACCCGAGTTCCTCCTCAATCAGGCAGGTGTCGAGGACGAAAAGAAATACGGGTGGCAGCGGCGGGGCGGCGGCGTCGAGTGGCGGTGGGGCGTACTCAACAGTGGTGCACTGGGGATAAAGCTCACCGGGAACGTTGGCCTCGCTGATTCCAGCGTAGTGCGGAGGAAAGTGGTTGCGGGAGAAGCAGAAGGGGCAGATCCAGATCTTGGCGGCGAAGTCGACGCGGGCAAAGGGGTTGAGGACGGCCGCGCAAGGCGGCTTGCAGCGGAGCGGGGAGTAGGGGAGAACGACGAGGGAGGGGGAGGAGCGGATCGGGGCGACGGAGGCGGCGACGGGGACCACGCACTTGCTCGCCTCGACCTTGGATCGGGGCCAAGAGTTCCAGGTCATGCGGACGCCGTCTGGGCCGTCGGGGTCAGGAGCGACGGCGGCGCCGCCTCCGCCTACGGCGAGGTCCTCCGCCATGGACGCGTCGGATGCGGTGGTCGCTATGACAACAGGGACGGACGACGATCGATCGCCGGCGACGTTTACGAGCGGAGGGGCAGAGGCGATCTGAGGGTGGGATCGAAAATATCACGGGAAGAAGAAGGATTGGAGATCGTAATTCTGGGAGCAAAACGGGGATAATAAGGTAAAAAGAGAAATCTGTTTGACCTTTATCGTTTCGTTTCTTCTTTTGTCCGATCGAGTAGCGGTTCGGTCGAACTCATAGGAAACTGGACCGAACATAAAATCGATTTAACCCGACTCTGGGTTAGATTTGGATGCTAGTTTCTCACATTTACGCACGCACATCCAAAGTGATCAAATGGAGTTATTAAGAACCGACCCGGGAAAATAAACCACGGAGGCGATCCAGCCGAACCATCTACATCACTCCCGTCGACCGGATGAGATCGGAATCATACGCGCGCAACGCGGTTAAGGGCTCGGGTCGGCCCAACCAAGTCGGCCTTCTTAAGTTAGATATTGTCGAATGTTGCTCCCATAACGCACTATCGGGTCGGATAAATGGACTGTTGGATCTGATCCGAGTTTTTTCACACCTCTTGCGCGTAACGTAAGCGGTTTTCTGAAACATCGGAGCTGCTCGTTTCAGCCCGCTTAGTAAAACCGCGTGCGCCACCCACCTTAGTTTCGTGCCTTCCCATCTCCGTCTCCGTCATCGCACGTTATTTGGATTGACGCATCAGGAAGGATCGGCCGCTATCCTATACGAGATCATTCGGCCGATTAATTCGTCAATCACAATACTCGACTCGCAATTCCATCTCCGATGCCCGTCCTACACAAAGGAAATGCGTATCTTGTGTCGATCGGTTGAGGATTGGAGACCGGCGTCCTATTTAGTGTTGGGTTTCCTCTCTTTCGGGTCGAAAAATTGTATATGATTTTGCCGGAATTTCTGGAGTTCCGTTTAAGGTAATTTGCCCTTATGCGATTCTTCCTTCCTTTTTTTGCGTTCGACGATATTGGAAATTAGGGTTCGGTTTGTTTTCGGTTTAACGAGGGCATCGCGTTCATTTGGAACTCCTTTTGGTGGTCGGTGACCTTAATATTTTCATTCTCTTCAATCTGGAAGGTGGTGATGAAAGGGTGATTCTTTGGGGTTGATTTCGTTGTAAAGTGCAGCTCTTTTACTGTGATCTTGGTGATGATTAATACTGGTAGATCTCAAAATTCAGCTTGCATCTTGCGTTTTGTGCGTGATGAATTTTTAGTTTTTGCGCCTTCTGATTTAATGCTTTTTGTTCGTGTAAGTCATTGGTCTTTCTTTTGTTCTTTTTTTTTTTCTTTTTCTATTGCTTTTTTCTTGAGTTGTTTATCTTCTTTTACAGTTTGCTGTGAACTAGTATTGTCGAATGCCTTCAGAATCATGGCAGTTGTTCTGCAGTCGTAAAGATCCTTGTGACCTTAGTCCTTCATATTCTTTATCTAACTCGCTGATAGCATGGTTATGCTGATGATCACGAACTCTGACATCCTTTAGGAATGATTCAGACTAGTCGGAAATGACAACTATTCAAAATTCAGATTGGTGACTTAAGAGTTATATCTGTTGGACAGCCTAGTACCTGATTATGGAGTAACTAAAGAAACTTATTTGCTTGCTTGCTTGCTTTGGAATCTTTGGCGCCTAAAATCAAGCAGGATATAGTTTGTTGATTTTGGTACATTGCAAAAGATGGCCTCACTGTGTAGAGGCCTGCTAGTGGTACTGCTTGTTTCTGTTTTTCTGAATGCTTCCTGCATTGCTGAGTCTGAGAAGGCAATTGTAAAAAGAATTCGAACAGCTCCTCAGAGAAACCTAGAAAATGTAGTCATTGATGGAACTGGCAAAATTGCTGGATTTGATAGCTCTGAAGGAAGTTTCCAAGGTTTCGATGACAGGAGAGTTGGTAATAGCAGAGTTTCAGTGTCAACTGTTGCATGGCTTACACTTGCCATGGCTGCAGCAACGGGTTTAGGTTCAGTTCCATTCTTCTTTGTAGAATTAGAGCCGCAATATGCGGGTGTTTGTAATGGTTTGGCTGCTGGAGTGATGCTTGCTGCAAGCTTTGATCTAATACAAGAAGGACAGATCTATGGTAGTGGAAACTGGGTGGTTTTGGGGATTTTAGCTGGTGGAATCTTCATTTTGCTTTGTAAGAAGGTAAGATGTTGTGTTTTTTCCCATTTCTTTCTTTTCATGAAGAGCAAATATCACGAATATATCTACTATCTTTTATCATGGATATTTATTCCGTTAATTTAGTTACTTGCTTATCTTTGTTATCTTTTCTGCATTTGTTGATCATTTGCTTTGCAGTCCTGAGGAAAATGAACTGATAAAAAGCATTATGTAGGTGAAGAATCTTACTTTATATCATCTCTCATATATGTTGTTGGGTTTGTGCACTGAAATTTAGTTATACAGTTCGAAGATGTTTAATCTATATTCTTGTTACTTGGATAATTATGTAATGCCTTCTTCAAGCTAACATGAGAGTATGATTGATGCAAAAAATGACAGAGAACCACCGTACAAGAGCCACATTTACAATTGAATCAGACTATAAAAGCACTTGGCAAATTTTAATTTTGTTCAGTTAGGTTTGGGTCCTTTTTGGCTTTGGTGTGGATTAGGTAGTTGATCAGTTTTGAATTATATTCTGTATATAATTCTTTTAAAATGGAGTCTGATGATCATTCCTTTTCTTTTTAATGTTAGAAACCTAAGATGACTTAGATTAGGCATCAAATTCAAGTGAGTTCTTGACTTTCCTTATTGATTAATCTAACCATTTTATGTTTGCTCTGTAGTTACCAAAAAGATGAACAAACCGCACAGAGGATTTTTCCTTATGGAGTTCTGATTCAGGTGTCCCGTTGGTTGGGTTAAAAAAGAAGTGGCACAATTGAAGAAAATATGTTTGTATATTTTTCTTTTAGAATTAAAGGAAAGGAGGCTACAGATTTATAGAGTTATTTTCTGTTCTCTTTTTTTCTTACTTTTTTGCTTTAACATCTGCAGAGCAGCACTATTGGCCATCTGAGATCGGATTGAACTATTGTTCAGATCCAACACCCACCTAGTATCCAGAAATTAACTTAGGCTGGTTTCTGATGAATAAACATAAAATAGTTTTAAAAGAAACCATAAGAGCAACTTCGAATTTGGGTGGAAGGTACCTTTCTCATGCAGTGCAATTGGAATATGAAGACTTTAGTTTCTTGTTCCTCATCATACTTGGTCCTTTTAGATAAATGGGGTTCGAATATAGTGGTAGAGAAAACATGAACTGAAATTAAAGTCTTTTTTTAAAAGACAATCCTTATCTTTACAAAGGGGTGTCATCAACTTGTATACTTGAAGATAATGAATATATAAATTGAGATTCAGTAAACAGCAAAGTGAAGACTCAATATATCTTATACTAGCTCTCGGAGCATTTGATTTCCCTTGATAACCGTATATTTTGAAGCAAGTTTCATCTCATATTCTCGTTTGAAACTCATATCCATAATGATTTTCTTTTTGAAATATTAGTTTGCCTTTAACGCTTTATGGATGGGCTATGAGTTCTTTCTATGTCGTAAGTTGATTGCTTTCGTTAGAATACTATTTGGTGCATGTGAACAACATGGTTGTACCTAATTGCATTATCAATTTGGACAAGTATTTTGAATCATCTCCCTTCTTAATGGTCTGTCACACACCATTATATTTAGAAGAAATTTCATGACTTATGATTTGCTTAGGCCTGCATCTAAATATATTAAGACTATGTACTACCACACATGCAGTTCCTTGAACAATATGGAGAAGTAAGCATGTTGGATATCAAAGGTGCTGATGCAAGTAAAGTTATTCTTGTTGTTGGAATAATGACTCTTCATTCGTTTGGCGAGGGCTCTGGTGTTGGGGTATCTTTTGCTGGCCCAAAAGGATTATCTCAAGGTCTTTTGGTGACGTTAGCCATAGCAGTCCATAATATACCTGAAGGCTTGGCTGTAAGCATGGTACTTGCATCACGAGGGGTTTCTCCGCACAATGCAATGTTGTGGAGTGTCATAACATCCTTGCCACAGGTAAATAATCAGCCTCGTTTTTCTTGTTAATTTTATTTGATTGTGCACAAACTACGGACATAGTAAATTTAGTCACTTGTTCGTTTTGGAAAGATTTTGGAGTTATAAGATAAAACTCTTACTGTTCAATTTCTAGTTTAGAATTGATACCAATGGACACATGGCAACATATGATGTGAAGTCCTCCTGTTTCTTTTATCTTGTTTCTTATATTTTCTACTGAGTACCTTTTTTTAGGAAGCATAAGTTGAAACCTCTTTCTTTTTTTTTCTCTTGAACCTTTAGCCCATTGTTGCTGTCCCATCTTTCCTTTGTGCTGATACATTCCATAAAGTCCTGCCTTTCTGTACGGGCTTTGCTGCTGGCTGCATGATCTGGATGGTGATTGCAGAAGTTCTTCCTGATGCTTTCAAGGTAATTAATTAATTGATGAGTCTTTAGTTCAGTATGCTTATCAGATGATGCTAGTAACTACTGAGTGAAGTGCAAGATTCCATGCATGGATAATTCAGGATTGATGTATATCAGTTAAAATGCTATCAGCTTGTCATTTGTTGCTTCCATTTTGCTGTTCCAGGAAGCAGTTCCTTCTCAAGTTGCTTCTGCGGGTACCCTTGCTGTAGCATTCATGGAAACCTTAAGCACAGTGCTCCAAGGTTTTAGCCACGGCCACAGGTTAGTGTTCAGATGTTATAGGTCTAATCCCTTGACTTGATCTTTTAGTTTTTTATTTTTAATTAAAGACTGGTGCAAGTATTTGACTAGTAGCATGCGTTAGTGTCACGGTAAAATGAGAGAAAAATCTCGTTCATCTTATTGCAGCTCTGAGGACACCTCTGGCTTTTTAGTATCGCTACTTTTTGGTCTTGGACCATTGCTGGGTGGCATCATCCTTGTTGCTTTTGCTCTTGCTTTCTACCTGCAACATTCACTTCTCATAGGTGTGGCTTCTGGAATAGCATTTCTTCTTGCTATATGGAGGCCCCTACAACTACTTATGTCGTCGAAGATTGGGTTCCTTTCCTTATCATTCTTCCTCGCAGCTGGCTCTGCATTCTACCACATGGCCACAGCTTGCATCCCGAGGCTTGTTCGTCGCAGGAAGGCCTCCGTCAATGACATTGCATTTTCATCTGGTTTTTCCATCAGTGCAATCACTCTGCAATCATTTTTTGCATGTGGAGCTATCTCACTACATGCCTTGGCAGAGGGGCTTGCTTTGGGTGTGGCAGCCCCGAAGGCTTATGGACTCGGCCGTCACATGGTTCTTCCAGTGTCACTGCATGGGCTCCCCCGAGGTGCAGCTGTTGCAAGTTGTATCTTCGGAGCCACTGATAGCTGGCGAGGAGCCTTAGCTGCATCGGCCTTGACTGGACTCGCAGGTCCAACCTCGGCGATCGGAGCTATACTTGCGGGCATCGACTACAACGGCCTTGACTATTGGATGGTCTTCGCCTGTGGAGCACTGGTTCCTAGTTTTGGCAGGATACTACTGCGAGCATTGAGACTGGAAGCAAGGAAGAGCACATACGGGTTCCTCATGGGGCTTGGATTTGCATCTCTGTGTTTGATGTCCACTAGACTGGTTTGTTTACACACCCCTTACTGCAACTCAGCTCCCGAGGCTGTCACATAGCTGGTTGTGAACCTCAAGAGTGGTGTTGGACTCTCTTTTCTCTATATAGTATGTGGTGATTTGTGTGCAGACAAATTAACTGTTGTGGCCATTGGATTTTGAAGGAGAGAAAACATGAATATATATTAAGATGATTAGTAATGAAAATGTGCCTTTTGGATTTTTTTTTCCATCAAATTAACCATGGTATGAGGTTGTAAGGATTAAACATGATTGAAGTAACCGTCAGTGTATAAGAAAGTTGATCTTATTTTGTTCAGATGCTGACATTCAATCGTAGATGAAATAACGTGTGCTTTTTCTTCTATTTTTGATAGGAAAGATGGAATAAAGCATTATTAAATTATTTTTTATTAGCTATTTTTCTATTAAAACAATTCCCAGCATATACAAATTCATCGTTATATGTTGGCAACTCATTGGTTTGATAATAATTTTGTTAGATGTAATGGGACCACTCTAAACCAGACTCGATCTCCATGGATTTGTATACCTATTTGTGATGCCCCTCTCAATCTCCAACACCTCTGGTGCTCGATCGGGAGAGAACTTGATTGTTAACGTTCTTCGAGAGAGAGAACTCGATCAATCGACGGTGTGTTACATGGCCATTCTTCCCGTGGCGAGAGATTTATCGGTATGATAAAATATCCAAATATGGAGTGATAATCTTACATTTCTTATATCCTCAATCAATCATATATTTAAGTATATGATTTGATTATATAATTTAAGTACATAATTGAGTGCATTCCTTATAAACATATATTATCTTAATAAATAAATAAAAATAAACTTTTTAATTCTTCATGATATCATAATTCTCTTGCTTCAAACAAAAGGCTTTCTTTCCTTCCTCCCCTTATCTGTTTCCTATTGGAACTCGCTAATCTACCCAGCAATGTAATCTTCTTGTCATCTACTATCACTACTATCGCCGCAATAGCAATTCCTTTCTCTTAATTATTTGCACTAGCATTGGAGTTCCTCAATAGGGCCTCCTCCCTCGTTTTCCTTAACGTCGACAAGCTCTATCCACAATTGCCCTGAGAATCCTTATTGTCATTGCCTCTTTAGGGGCCCTGATAGTAACCCTAGCCTTCCACCTCTTCCTCTCCCACCTTTCCAACTCCATCCACCACTCCCTCCCCAACTGTTGCCCATGGTCGAAGCTCGTCGATCGCTTTGCCTTCTCTTGCTCAGATTCCCTCACGGATGCCACCTCCTACCTCCATAAGAATCTCACCTACTTTCACATCAATTACATGACTATCATCGTAGTTGTCCTTGTAATCTCTATAACTAGTCATCAACCTTTATTGGCCACAAACATCACTGTTAACTTTGTTGATGTCCTCAAACGCCTCTTTCGACGTAGATCCCATATCTAGGGCTCCTTTTCAACGATAAATCACATCGCTTAGCAAATAACTTGGCGATTGTTCTCCTCTACCTGTCGCAAAACGCCAATCATTGTCGTTGATTACTTTGCTTGGTGATCTTCATCCCAATCTGTAATATTCAACACAGATTTATAATTTTCTTCCTCTCAAATTTATGCATTACCACTACCGTCACATATCTACAATCTTCTCTCTTGCGACTCCATCATTACCACTGCCCTCACTACCACTATAAGAAGAAGGGCCTTCTCTATATCTCCTCCAACAACATATTAGATCTCCTCCATCATATACCATATCATCAGTTGGTTTTGAATTTTTTTAGTAGATTACAACATCTTCTCAACATGTCTTCTTCTTCTACATCTGATGCTTCAAATTTTATTTACTCAGGAAATAATAATTCATCACAATTTATAGGATTTATATCTATTAATGTAGCAACTTTGATCCCCTTTAAACTATTCAAAAGAAGTAACTATGCATTTGATAAGGACAATTCACAAACCTCCTCTATGAGTATGATCTATTAGGCTACATCGATAGCTCTCTTAGTTGTCCATAAGAAAAGACCAAATACTAAGAGAACCCATCTCAATGGTAAATCCTAACTATAATTATAACTACGATAAGATTGACTTATTTTATAAGTAATTTAAGCCTTAGTTGTTGGGTCCATAGCACCAATAATCTCTTCATATAGCACTACAGTAAAAGCATATTCCAAGTTACAAATTATCCTCACCGATTGCTCTAGCACTTACATACTAAGTCTTATTTATTTTAATAAAAACAACACAAGAGAGAAGTCCTATTATTGATTATATATAAAATTTAAAAGTTATCATATATGACTTGGCTTTAATATGTCATTTCCTAAGTGATAAAGAAGTCATCATTCATACTCTCAATGGCCTAAGAGATGAATATAAGGAACAAGTGGCAGTAATTTGGCCATGTGACTCACCAATATTATTTGAAAAACTATATAATAAATTGATTGATCATAAAATATATCTGAAATGAGAAAAAATGATGACGAGATCAGCTATAACAACTCAATTCAATAAAAAATTCAAAATAAAAGAAAATCAAAGCAACAAGAGCTTCAATAAAGGACTGAACAATTTTTTTCCTAAAAACATAAGTAACACATAGAGTCATCATCCTCCGTTACACTATCACTCTCCAACCATGATAGTAACTTCAATCCAAATAACTCAAGAAATAATTTTAACTATAACTATTAATTATTTTGACATCCCAACAATGATAATCAATAAAAAGTTAATTACCAGCTATGTGATAAAATTGGACACATAGCAAAAGTTTGTTGGTCTCCCCCAAACCTACTACTATACCCAATTAGCCTCAAGTAAATATCATGACTACTTCAACTACTCATTCAAACAATTGGATTGTTAACTATAGTGCTTCTCATCATATCACTTCTGATTTGTAAAACTTATTCATCGACAATGACTATAAAGATAATGAAGATATCATCGTTGGTAATAGTAACATAATCCCTATTACTCATACTGGTTCCATGACCCTTAATTCATATACAAACACTTTCACACTCGATGATATTTTATATACATCTAATATTAAAAGAAATCTTATTTCTATTTCTCAATTCTATAAATAAAATAACGTATCTATTGAATTCTTCCCTAACTCGTTTCTTATAAAGAATTTAAATATAGGGGCATCCTTGGTCCAATGCCAAAATAAAGATAATATCTATGAGTAGTTATTAGATTCACAAATCATCTAGCTAATCATTCTTGCTTCAATCACTACTCCAATCGATGTTGGGCATCGCTGCCTTGGTCATCTATATCCCCCATTCAATAATATCTAATTTCTCGTTACTTCTTTCCAACTTTTAAATCAAATAGAATTACAATTCATTGTGATACTTCTCTTAGTAATAAAAGTTGCATGCTATCTTTTAGAACATCTTTCATAACCTACTTTAAACCACTTGAAATTATATATACTAATGTCGAGACCCAACCCAACACTTTCTTTAATAATTTCATATTTTATTTATTTTTATATATTACTTTACTAAATATATATATATATTTATACTCTCTCAAACATAAATCTAAAGTTACCACAATCTCTACTTATTTTAGAAAGGTAGTCGAGAACTTTTTCCAATCTATCATTGAAACAATTTAAGAGATGAATACCAAGATCTAACAATTTTCCTTACATCATGTGGTATAAAATATATTAAGTCATTACCACACACACCTCAACTAGTTGCCTCTATCGAACGAAGACGCTAACATATAGTTAAAACTAGTCTTACCCTTATATCCTAAGCCTCTATGCCAATAATCATTTAGTTAGTAGCCTTTCATACTGCAATCTATTTCATTAACTGCATGCTCATTCCAATCCTACAACATCAGTCATCATTTGAAAAATTATTTTATAAAATCTCAAACCTTCATAAACTTAAAGTATTTGAATGTTTATAATATCTCTTGTTATGCCTCTACACTTCACATAAGTTAACACCAATATCGAAACCTTATATCTTCATTAAGTATTCCCTTGAACATAATACTTTTCGATACTATGATCCTCAAACTCAAGGTCATTGTATCACATCATGTTATTTTTATTAAGTTTATCTTTCCTTTCTAAAATCTTTCTCTTTCAATAATACGAGCTACTACAATAACCATCAATCATTGGGTTCGTATAAGTATAGCTCACCCTCACTCTCCACCACTAAATCATTTAAATTATATGACGATAGCTCTACTACGGATCCCACACAGTACCAATAAATATTTAGTTTTTTTATAGTATTTATCTCTCACGCATCCAAACATCTCATTTGAAGTCAATAAATTATCATAATTCATATATCGGCCCTTAATTATGCATTAGTCTACACTAAAATGTGTCTTAAGGTATCTTAAATAGACTCTCAATCATAGACTTCTTCATAAACACTCATCACTTACCTTAATGCTTTCACCGATATTGATTGAGTAAGCAACACTGATTGTCTTTTTTGAGATAAATCTGATCAATTAGAGTTTCAAGAAATAAAAAAAGTCATAAGATCCACTACTGAAGTTGAATACCGAATCATCACTACCATCACTATAGAACTTAATTAGGTCGCCAATCTGAACTTGGTATCATCTCCTAATCTACTCTTACAATATACTATGATAATATCGGTGTCACCTACCTATGAGCCAATTTAGTGTTCCACTCACACATGGAACAGATTGTCATTAATTTCTAATTTATTAGATATTATACTTTTAATCAACTATATGTTGTCAGACATCAACTACGTATTTCTCACGTTTATACTTTTGACCAATTAGTAGATTTCCTCATAAAACCTTTCGCTCGCATAATATTTTAATTGCATCGATTCAATATTGATATCATTGATGAAAACTCAATTTTACGAGAGCATGATAAAGACAAATATGAAATGACCTTACATTCTTACATCCTTAGTCAATCTATCATATGAGAATTAATTACAAATTTAGGTACATAATTTAAATATATGATTGAAAAAGATTTGTTCCTCAAAATCTATATAAATATAGATTATCTTAATAAATAAAACAATAAGCTTCTCATCTTGTCAGCAGTGACGCGATGTGTCATATTATTGCTTCAGGAATGGAATAGTGGGAGTTCTAATCGCCCTGGTGTTTCGAAAGAGCTGATTTCATCGGAGGAGATACGGGCGTCATTACGTTGTTCGTTAGGTGACTTTGTCATCATCCTTTGTGCTGGAATCTGCCTCGCCAGTTGGTAGGAAAAGCTCGGATGATGATGAGCAGCAGCAAGATGGATCGGACGAACAGTGGCATTCTTCTTCTTGTTCTTCTTGCTAATCTTCAGCAAACCAGCATTTGTTAGGTACGATTACTTTTGTCATCTATGCTGTTTTATTGGATTATATAGCGAAGATAATGGCATTAAGTGAAGTTTCTGCGGATCTTTTATCCTTATCCTATACTTGGCTTGTGAAAGAAACATCATCTTCAATCAAACAATTAAACAGGAAATAAATTGCCTATACATCTTTCACTCTAAATTTCTGAGTTAAAAAGGTTGACTTCCTTTCTTATCTATAAATTGGTTTGAGGACAAGACGTTCTGATGTTATCGAGTTCTATATAAGAAATGGATTATACTTCTTTCACATTGTTGCATAAAAGAAACATAGTTGCCCTGATTTATTTTACTTCTCAGCATAGTTTCAAGTAAGCCTCGGCACATATTCTAATGTGACTATAAATGTTAATTATCGATCTCAGCCTCATTATAAAAATATATATATTTTTTCATACATGAATGGTCTATGGTACCAATTGGTCTCTTTTTTTTATGTTTCTATTCATATTGGTGTAAGTATAAAAATTAAAAACTATCAATATACTTATTATTATGTGAAAAATTTTAATATCAGAATCTAAAAATAAATAATACTATATCAAAATTTATGATATATATTTTTGATGTCATTCAGAAAGTTTTTATTTGATCTACAAGCAAATCGTTATCGGATTCTAAAGTTATAACGATACCAATTTACAAGGAGAATTAGACTTATCTTCTTTTCCCTTCCTATCCTTCACGTAATTAAAATGATACGAGAAAAAAATATGTAATATCTCAATAATTATCATGCATCATGTCTCCTATATCCACCTATTTGAGTATCACATTATGTGTGTTTTATTATGTTTTTAATCCTTAAGAGATATTATTTATTTATAGATGAGAATAAAAAATCTAAATAAATTAATTAGGAGAATTCTTCCCATTAAAATCATCTATTAAGAAATACTATCATAATTAAATTTATTTTTTATTAAAAAATAATCGTAATCAAAATTTAATTATATTCATAATATATTTTACTTAATTAAATAGAATCATGTAATCATTGATGTTTGCACAAATACTTACAATTGAAATTCTCGACATTTGTCTACTTCTTTATACTTTATTTTGTAGATAGAACCAAATGTGTGTGGCATTGGTGCAGTTAATTGCAGCTCACTCTGTATGATGAATTGCTAACAACTCTGAATGATGAAATGCCTACTCAGCTCACTCTGTATCTTCTTTCTCATCCTCGTCGTGAAAAGCTAAGTTTCCTACACGTAATCTGTGCACAGGACTCGAACTGCCTTTTTATGGAGTGTACAGTGCGCTTATATATATATATATATATATATATATATGTATATATATATATATATATGTATATATATATATATATATGTATATATATATATATATATATGTATATATATATATATGTATGTATATATATACATACATATATATATATATATATATACATATATATATATGTATATATATATATATATATATATATACATATATATATATGTATATATGTATATATATATATATATGTATGTATATATATGTATATATATATATACATATATATATATTGAAAAAAATCTCTCCCTTAAATGTTCGACCCTTCAATAAATAAAATTTATCTCTTTCATAATATATTTTTTTTAATTTTACATAGTATCAAAGCTCCTCTTCGAGTAAGACTTTCCCTTCTTTATTGTCCAATAACAGTAATCCTTCTTCTCCGTTAAACTATCGTCGATTTTCTCTTCTTGGTAATCCTTCTCTTATGCCAAATCTCTCATAGATTTACTGGTTTCACTATTTTGCTTGATAGTCTTTCTTAGATCATAACATCTTACTCATAGACCTATTCTCTTTGTTGTCATTACTACTACTTCAGCACCAAAGGAGACCAATTGAAGGGGACTAATCGCCATTGTCATCATAGAACCCTGCTTCCAACCAATCTCACATCCACTCCCTCACCTTGACATGGTTCAATGTCTTCTAATCCAATAAGAAGGTTACATTGCCCTCCATCTACCTCAAGAAGGTCATTGTCTTGTTCATCGCTTCCTTAGATTTGTTGTTGCTCCTCCTTCGATGGCTACAATTCTCTGTGGGCCAACCTTTATGACCCCTTTACCCTCCTATGGTCACGATCATGCTACCCTCCCATAGTAATGAAGACATCAAACTTATTCATCCACAACGATTATAGAGGTAATGAAGACATCATCATTAGAAATAGTAATGGAATCTCTATTACTCGCACCGGTTCCATAGCACTTAATTCGAATACCAATACTTTTACACTCGATGATATTTGTGTGGACATCATATTAAAAAGAACCTCATTTCTATTTTTTAATTCTGCAAACAAAACAACACTTTTATTGACTTCTTTCTTAACTTATTTTTTGTAAAGGATTTAAGCACAAGGGCATCCTTGGACTGAAACTATAATAAAGTCAATAACTATGAGTGGTCATTAGCTTCATAAATTACCCAATCAATCACTCTTACTTTAGTTGTTGCTCCAAACGATGTGTGACATTATCACCTTGGTCATCTATCATTCTCCATTCAACAATAGTTACTTTCTCATTACTCTTTTTCAAATTTCAAATTAATTAGAATTGTAACTCATTGAAATACTTGTCTTAGTAATAAAAGTCATATACTACCTTTTAGAATGTCTTTAATATCTTACTCTAAATCATTTGAAGTTATCTACACTAATGTCCAGACCTTGTCCTAATAACTTCTTTTGACAATTTCAAATTTTATGTTATTTTCGTAGATTATTTTACTAGATATATATGGTTATACCCTCTCAAACATAAATATAAAGTCATCACAATCTTTACTCACTTTAGAAAGATGGTTAAGAACTTCTTTCAATCTACTATTAAAATAGTTTACTCTAATGGAAGAGGTGAATACCAAGCTCTCAAAACCTACCTCTCATCCTGTGGTATAGAACATCTCAAGTTACCACCTCAGACACCTCAATTAGTTGGCTTTACCGAATGAAAACATCGACATATAGTTGAAACTAGTTTCACCCTTTTACACCAAGCCTCTATGCCACCAATATTTTAGTTAATAACCTTTCAAACTGCGGTCTACTTCATTAACTGCATGATCACCCCAATTTTACAACACCAGTTACCATTTGAAAAATTATTTTATAAACTCTCAAACATTCAAAAACTTAAAGTATTTGATTGTTTATATTATCCCTCGCTAATCCCCTATACTTCACATAGGTTAACACCAAGATCTAAGCCTTGTATCTGCATAGAATACTCTCTTAGACATAATGTTTTTTGGTGCTATGGTCCTTAAATTCAAAAAGTCTTTATATCATGTCATGTTATTTTTGTCGAGTTTACTTTTTTCCTTCCAAAACCATGGGCCTTTAGAATGCAAGTCACTGTAATAATCATACATCACTAGATTCATATGAGTATATCTCAAATCCTCACAAACATATATCTTATCATATCAACCAATAGTTCTCCTTAAGATATATACTCCCTTGTCAATCTAATTTAATAGCACCTCACCCTCTCTATAACTTCTCCACCTACTTCTTCATAAATTCACCTTGTAATACGATGCAATACCCTCAACACCACAAATGATCTTTGTCTCTCCTCGACTAAGTGATACCAAAGTGTATTAGCTTGATCAGATACATGTAATTACTCTCCACCAATTCTCAGATCTCTAACACAATCTAATAATACCATCACACCTAAACATCAAATGACAACACGCTCCTAAAATGACATCTTCAAATTACGTCAAATCCTTGACTTTCATGCTACCATAAACTCTCCACTTGAACTTATTGAACTTATAATCATCACCCAAACTTAAAAATCTCCGTATTGGTATCAAGTCATGTGTGAAAAATGTGATGCTCTACTCTATAATACCACATGGACCTTTATACCATTTTATCATTTACTATAAATGGATCTTTCGAATTAAGTGAAACCAAAATGATTCTATTGTCAGATATAAAATACATCTAGTGGCCAAAAGGTTTTACCAATGACTAGGTGTTGACTTTATAGAAACATTCAATTTAATTATTAAATCGATAATAATTCAGTTCATCTTAGGTTTAGTTATCGCTCAAGATTAGCACATTCTTCAATTGAATATTAATAATACTTTTTTATATGAGACATTAATTGAAGATGTTTTTATGTAGTAACCTCTTGTTTTTATCCACCCTCAATATCCATGCCATGTTTGTAAACTATGAAAAGCTATTTATGGATTTTATCAAGTTTCAAGAGCTTAGTATACTGAACTTGACTTGTTTTTTGTGTCAATTGACTTTATCAATTTCAAGTTTGACACGTCGTTACTTCTATGACAACAAAAGGGAAGTACTATATATCTACTAATGTATGTAGATGATATTATCATTATAGACAATAATCCTATGGAGATCAAACAATTCTATAAGTAATTAAAAGATCAATTCTCCATTAAAGATTTATAAATCTTAAACTACTTTTTAGGAGTAGAAGCAACATTCACATCTTCTGAACTTTTCCTATCTCAAAAAAAGGATATTTGAGATCTACTATAAAAAATGAATATACAGAATGCCAAAAAAAATCGTCACGTCACTTTTTACTACTGAATCATTTAAATTATACGGTGGTAGCCTCATTTATAGTCCCACACAATATGAACAAGTACTTGACATCTCATTTGTAGTCAATAAATTATTATAATTTATGCATTAGCCCTATAGTACGTATTAATCTATAGTAAAACAAGTCTTACAGTATCTAAAAGGGCTCAATCATGGATTTTTTTTTTTTATAAACACTTATCATTTCATTTTCATGCATTTGTTGATGCTAATTGGGCAGACAATATTGATGATAGAATATCTATATTAGCCTATATTATCTCTTTGGAGCAAATACAATCAGTTGGAGTTTCAAGAAATAGAAAACAATCATAATATTCACCATCGCCACTACCATTGCAAAACTCAACTGGGTCACCAATCTGTTACAGAAACTTAATATCACCTTTCAATCTACTCCTACAATATACTATGATAATGTTAATGTCATCTACCTATGTGTCATTCTAGTGTTCCACTCATGCACGAAACATATTGTCATCGAATTCCACTTCGTTAGAGATCAAGTTGTCAAACATCAACGACATGTTTATCACGTAAATACTTCTGATCAACTAACATACTCTCTTATAGAACTTCTTGCTCGTAGAAGATATTAGTTATATCAATCCAAGATCGATATCATTGATAGAAACTCAATCTTATACGAGTATGATATAAGATGATGATAAAGATACACATAGAATGATATCTTTGCATTTCTTATGTCCTCGATTAATCTACGATTTGAGGGTCAATCACGGACTTGAATAATTAATTTGATTACAGAAAAATCTATATAACTACTTATCACCTAAATAAATAAAATTTATCAATTAATTCTACAAGATATCTGTATACCATATCTCTGAGCCGGATGAACTTGGTTGAGTCTTCCTGCGAAACTCTATAAGATCAGTAAACGTAGCTCCTCTCCAGATAGCTTCTTCAATCCCACCTCTCAAATTGAAGATGTATATCAACAAAGATCACAACCTAATCAGAGTTTCTGCTATTCATCGTGAACTGGTTGTAGATGGTCATAGATGTCACTGTGGTTAGTCAAAAGAAGAGGTTGTCCTGATAGATGCAACCAAATCCGCTTTCGGAAAGAATCCTTAATTTTCTGTCTTCTTTAAGCTCCTCGTCATCGAACCCGCGTGCAAGAAGACGAGCAGTTCCTCCGACGACATGTAAATCTTCCAACTTGCGCTTCCCCTTTCCAGGAGTTAAGAAATTATGTTCCCAATTTTTCTTTTCTATGTTGAGAAAAAAAAAAGATTATAGTCCTCTGAGTTTCAATGCAAATGTTATAACAACAGTCTGATTGATTTAGATTTGGATTTGTTGGTGATTTAACATATAAATCTTTTTTAAATAATGTTAATTGAGTTTTTTTTTTATTATTTGTATATAGAGAATATTAAAGAAAATGAGTTCCTTATCTTTGGTGGTGACATTTAATTCCAAGGAGATGAAAAACATTGATTAATGTTTGACATATATTCAAAAAGCGTCACTGTCATTGGTTGCCAAACTTCCACGCGAGACAAACTCATTAAATTGGCCGACAAGCCACCATAGACCAAAATAGTGAGAGGGTTCAATTCAACGCATTGAATAGCATAAGATATTTCAGAAAAAAAAATTAAAAATATAAAAGTTGAAAAATGAGGTGTTTATATATTTTTTTCTTGTGATATACGAAAATAATGTGTTTCTCCTTAATATTATGTACCTTTAAAGATCCCTAAATTTAAGCTTTTCAATTTCATATATGTTAAAGTTAAATTATAATATATATATATATATATATTCATAATATTACCAAAAAATAATCAGAAATTATTATAGGGAAGAAGCCGTTGCCGACGACGGTTCACGCGGCCTTCCCACGGTTTTGGTCGCTCTATATAAATCCCCACCACCACCGCTGGTTTCTCCCGGCCCCGTCTTCCCAAAGTCTCGTCCCGTCGTCAACGGGCCCGAACCCACCCGTGAAGGAGCCATGGAAGGAGGGATCGCCGCCGACACCCGCCTGCCGACACCGACCCTCGGCCGGCCGTCTTCCTCCTTTCGGCTCCGGACTCAGAGCCTCAACACCCTGCGCCTACGCCGCATCTTCGATCTCTTCGACCAGAACGGCGACGGGGAGATCACCATCGAGGAGCTCGCACTCGCCCTCGACCGCCTCGGCCTCGGCGCCGACGCCAACGATCTCAGATCCACCGTCGCCGCCTACATCCCCACCGGCCGCGCCGGCCTGGCCTTCGAGGACTTCGATGCCCTCCACCGAGCCCTCGGCGACGCGCTCTTCGGCGGCCCCGCTGCCATGGAGGAAGAAAGGGAAGGGGAGGAGGGGACGGTGGAGGAAGACATGAGGGAGGCATTCCGGGTGTTCGACGAGGACGGGGACGGCTTCATCTCGGCGGCGGAGCTCCAGGCGGTGCTCGCCAAGCTGGGGCTACCGGAGGGGCGGAGCATCGCCCGGGTCCAAGAGATGATCTGCTCCGTCGATCAGAATTCCGACGGCCGGGTCGATTTCGGGGAGTTTAAGCATATGATGCAGGGCATCACCGTCTGGGGCGCCTGATCAACGGCCCATGATTCATCCACTTCTCCTTGCTAATTACCGCAAGTGATCTATTCCACTCTCCATCAGGGACCATTGAAGTGGAATCTGACGGTAAGAATGAGGCCCAAGGACAATATATCTCTTTTTCTTTCTTTTTGGCTTTTGTTTCCCTAATCCTCCTGTGGCTTCTGTCTCACGGAATTGACCTATCTCGATCTTTAGCTCAACGTTCCATGCTCCAACAATTTGTGCCCACAAGTTGATCGAGCATAGAATGAATGGTTCGAATCCTGTTCGATATATAGGTTTAGATCTGATGCGCTGCTCAACGCAACATGCTCCGACCATGTGCTTGAGCACACGGTCAATGAGCCCCTCTCCTCTCATTCATGGCATCTGCACCTATCACAAGTTTTCCGTGTGTTGTAAGATACCCACTCGATTAGGTTGGCAGCAGGAATGCGATGGGCTTTACTCGCGTCCCATCAAGTCACATCTCTATTCACTCTTCTTTTCCAATATATAATTACAGTAAAATCGTTCGTTCATACAAGTAAATTAACATTATTCTTCAATCTTATATATATATATATATATATATATATATATATATATATATATATATATATATATATATATATATATATATTAGTTGGTAAGAGGAATCTTGAATTAAGATATAGATCTAAAAGTAAAAAAAATATCCTGAGCAATTGCAAGAGTTGGGTTCGTCATACTCAATTCATGTATATATATTACATTAAAAATAATTCATTAAAGGTTCGATATGATAGAAATACATGAAATTCTTACGTCGTTCCAAAGCGAGTGGATAGAGTAGTTTAATTATCTAATGATATCAGTGAATCCGATCTAAAAACATTGAACTCTTTAGTTAGAAGAAGGATGGATCATTTCAGATATTATACAGCCATCAACCAAGGGATCAATATTGTATGGTCAAACATTTGCACTAGCTAAAGATTATCCGTCTTGACACGAAAGCGGTATAGGTTAAACATATTAGCACCCACACGCTCCAAAACGGAAGGGATTAGAAGTCGATTTCTCCTAATAGTCAACCCATTGACTTGGTGGTGGACTTGGCATTGGTTTGCCTTAAATTCTCATCCTCGCCTTCTCTTCCATCCCATACCTGAATTCAACTTAAATGACACCCAAGAGAGGTTGGTGCCACCGGTGCTTCAAACTCTCCACTCGGACCTTCGTTTCTACCCAACACTAGACCATTTCCCACGGTAGCGTTGTTTCCAGCCACGCACTGGTCCTTCTCAGCCCACGCAACACTACCTTTTCTTTGCCGCCTTCCCTTCCAGATGGAAGGAAGGGATTCCTAGTCAAACCCACGCGTCTCCATCACCTGACGATACGAGACCCACCCGCAGCAGCAGCGATGAGACGGCGTCGGCCAACAGCTCAATTTTCCTATTACTGTGACTGCAGCAAATTAGAAGCGCCTTTTAAATTTCTTACTGTTAATTCTCATGACTGAGCCTTAACATTCTTTCTCCACTGGATTTTTCTGACCGTCGGGCATAAAACTTCCGTTGAATGTCAATTTAGGAGAATTAATGTCAATTAAGGAGGAATTAATGTCTATTGAAGTTCTAACATGGCAATCCTACTAATTAAGTACATCGGTAATTTTGCAAGAATAAATGAGCAATTTATTTATCCATGCCATTCATTTTAAAGGGATAAATATGAAAACTACTCGATTGATTTTGTCTTTTTCTGTCAGGCGTTGCGTTGGATACATACCGTTAAGAATCAGTTAACGATTAAATCAAAGCCTACAAATTGACCGACGCCACCGAAGTCAGTTTGATTGGAAGACCAAACAACCTCAGTTTTCCATTGCAGTTTACATTGACCATCCCAAAAGTACCCAACAGGGGCAGCTCTCTCACTTACTGGCGGGACCACCACACCCGTACCGAAAACGACCCCCGTTGGGTAGTTGGCCATCGGTCGGTTCGGATATCTTCCTTCTCGTTCACGCGATCAAGTTTCATCAAGACGACCGATCGGACGGTCATCGTCGCTGGGGAGAGATGGGACCCGCTCTCGTAGTCATTTAAATAAGGCTCGGGCGTTTCCATGTCATTTCCCTCTCGCAGGCGCTCCGCCTCTACCGCTATCTCTTCCACAGCGCCGACTCACAGAAGGAGAAGGAGAGAGAGAGAGAGAGACGGAGAGAGAGGGACATCGATGGAGGTGGGTGAGAGTGCGGACACAGCTGCTGAACTGGAGCGGCGCGTCATGGCGACGGTGAAGGCGTCGGAGGAGCGGGGCGACCCGCCGCTGCTGCGGGCGGTAGAGGCGGCGCGGTGCGTCCAGGAGGCCGGCCTAGGGCTCCCCAACCCCGAGCTAGCGCACGTCCTAGTCTCCAACCTTTGCTTCGCCAACAACACCCCGTCCATGTGGAAGCTCCTCGACCAGGCGATGTCGTGTCGGGTCGTCTCCCCTATCCATACCCTAGCTCTCCTCAAGCCCAGGCATGGATCGGATCCTGTGATCTACCTGATTGTTTTCGATTCTCGATTCCTTTATTTTTCTCACATGTTTCTCGTATCTTGATGAGTTCAGGGTGATCCCTCGTCGATGGGCGCAGCCGGAGGCCTACCGGCTTTACCTTGATCTCGTGAGCCGGTATGCCGTTTCCTCACTCTCCATCGAGGCTGGTGGATCCTGTAGAGATAAGTGAGTTCTTGGCTCTTTTAGGTAGTTTTCGTTTGAGACAAGTGAGTATTTGGCTTCCGGGTTAGTATTGCTTTTGGAATTTACTTGTCAAGGATCTAATTTTCTAAAAGGGCTTTTTTAATATCTATCTTTGCAAAATTTAAAGGAGATTGCCACTGGCAATCCCTTTTTGCCATTGGCAACCCCTGCAACCATCTTAATATATATATATATATATATATATATATATATATATATATATATACACACACACATATATAATTTTACTAAATATAATCCTTCAATTACCAATCATACCCTTATTTCCTATAACGCCAAAAGATGGCCTGAAATTTGATATCTTTTGGGTTGATGCATACTAACCCAGAAGATGACATCTTTCAAGATGTTGTAGAAATGGTCGGAATATCATCTTTTGGTAATCTGACATCTTAAACCCTAAAATCATTAAATCGATCTAACAAACATTAAAAAAAAAATATTTCCACCTCTTCCTCTTCGATCGTCAAATCATCCCATTTGATTATTGCTCGTTTTCTTGTCATTTTGCATAACTGACGATGAAAGATGCTCCGGCAATTAGGAGAAGAAGAAGAAGAAGGGGAAGGAAAAATTGTATGGAAGGAGTTGAAGAGTTTGTTAGAATTAAGTGATAAGTTGATGACGTTTATGTTCATTTACATAAGGGTATCTTAGGAATATTAAAGATTCTTAAAACGAGGTTATAAATAGCAAAAATGGTTGCCAATAGAAATCTCCAATTTTAATGACATTGTTACCCCTATAGGTTATATATATATATATATCTGTCCCTTCCAAATGTTAAGATCATCCACATATACCATTACATTAGGAGAAGAAGAAGAAGGGGAAGGAAAAATTGTATGGAAGGAGTTGAAGAGTTTGTTAGAATTAAGTGATAAGTTGATGACGTTTATGTTCATTTACATAAGGGTATCTTAGGAATATTAAAGATTCTTAAAACGAGGTTATAAATAGCAAAAATGGTTGCCAATAGAAATCTCCAATTTTAATGACATTGTTACCCCTATAGGTTTTATATATATATCTGTCCCTTCCAAATGTTAAGATCATCCACATATACCATTACATTATCATCTATCCAAGAAACTAGTTATTATCAATTGTTAGTTTGAATTAAAAATATATAAATGGTTAAAGTACCTAAAATGCCCTTATAACTAATACCATCATAATGGGGCTTGTTAAGGGTGTAATGTCACTTTAAAGAGTCATATGCCAATCAACTAATGGAGGTTAACTAGAGTAGCATAGATGTAAGTTTTTGGTTTTGCTAGGATATACTTGTTAAACTCAAATTTGTAGAAATAAAAATGAAAATCAATAACTTGGTGGGGTGTTATGCAATTTTCCTTTTCTGAAAAAGGGGAGTCGATGATTTTTGTTGGAAAGTTGGATATTTTCTTGTATGTTTTGAGAAATGGAATCTAAGGTGAGACGTCTAATTCTTTCAAGGAAAAAAAATGCAGGGTTTATTAACTATATTTGAAGTCAGGAAATGACTTATCTAGTGGAAACAACTTTGAGCTTTAGTTACTTAGATAGTATTTTCTATTAGTAACATCTGTCCAAGAAATATTTCCTTGTGCTGCTAATAGGATGGATTCTTCTGAAGATATGATAAATATGCAACATGATGTGTAGAGAGAAGAATGCTCTAGATGTATAAGTAAATAGAAGAGAACTCGGGTTGAAGAAAGTTAACTGATAGTTATTGATGGACTAGAAACATAAAGAAAAAGAAAATTGGTTAAGGAAAAGGAGGTTTTAGTGAAGAGAAATTGGATGTCCCATCTTTTTTTGGTCTAAGGGACAAGCCCTCAGCAAAATGCATTATGGGTTTCTATGATGAACCCTCCTAGTGTAGTCACCCCCGGTTATTTGAGACACTTCACCATCATGCAAAAGCGACAAATTTAATCTGTTCCTATTTATATCCTTTATCAAGTGCCATATACTGATGCTGCTCAATCCCTGCTTGCATCATCAGGAAACACACTAGAAAACATTATGCGTTATTGCATGGGCTTGCTTGTGGTTTTGTCAAATGGCAGAATAATGAAGGCGGAAATAGTATACAATGTAACAGATAGATGAGGAACAAAAATAGAGGATTAAGGGTTGAAATACTTTACTATTGACATAAGTTTGACATGCTTATCAAGTTAGCACTACTTGCCCGTTCGTGTGTTTATTGTGTACTTGTTTACTGTAAGCATCTCATAAAGATGTTAACTCTGTGGTCCGTAAGGCTGTTCTGGTGTTTATGTAATTCCTTGGCTTCCTTTTAATGTGGATTCATATCCTTCCTCTTCATGGCTAAAGTGTGACTTTTGAATAAGTGAATTTATAGCCTCAGCCTTTGATCCTTTACAATATTGTCCATTTTGCAGGATTGCAAAATCTATTGATGCTGCTTTACAACTTTCATATACATATGGAGTTCAACAAATGGATTTTGGGCATGCAATTGTTTTGTTCATTTTGAATATCATCACCAGCTTGATGGATTGTACAATTGAAGATTGTGGTCCCCAATTGGTGTCTGCAGACAAACATGGCTGTGCATATGCTAGTGGAGGAGAACAAACAATGCAGGTCGATGTTAAGGAGAATTCAAATGAGAGGAGAAATGAGCATCATGACAAGTTACGTAGGACTAATGCTTTAATGGCTATTGAGGTGGCTGAAAAAGTTTCTTCAAATAAAAAGGCCAAAGCTTTTCTTCATCTTATTCGTATCAACATGTATGTACCGTCTTATGCTTTTATGCTTTCTTCATCAGTATGACTTTTACTGAATATTGTAGTTTAACTGCTTATGGTTTCTGATGTTAACATTGAGAAGGGAGAAGGATTCCAACACTGTCTTGGAGGAAAATGGGAAAAAAAATTCCATTATGTTAAAATTTTTGACTAATTAATTTCTACATAGGATGATAGCATCTGTTACAAAGGCTAGTTCACTTTCTATTTCCATGAGAGCAATGGTGGTGATCACTTGCCCAATTTTCTCATTTAAGCAGTAGTCACAGTAGGCCTAATAGAGGGACATAGATTATCTTGGAAAACCTAGTCAAGATGAGCACCCTTTGCTCCAATAGAGAGACATTCCTTAGGTCTTGTGATGGCTCTAAGTGTAGTTGCTCATCTCTTCCCATGGGTGAATCTCCCTCCAGTAACTAAGTTAATCATCATCAGCTGATACACTATATCAAACTTGCTTGGTGTCATGATTTTTCTTGTGATTTTTCATAGTGATCAGGACAACTTTTTTCACCTCCTGCTTGTGATTGGTGCTAATGTAACTCCATCCTCTAGAAGGCAGTATTAGACCATGGCACATTTTTATGAATAGTAATATGAATCCAATAACCACTAGGTTCCTACTTATTTTAGATAATAGCTACTGACATGAGATCCAACTATTTTATCCTTTTTTCTATTGATTAGTCCATTTAAAAAAACTCCCTGTCTACTGACCTTTCCTTGCCCCATACTTGGGAGTTCATCAATCTTGGGAGTTCTATTGATTCCCTATGTTTAACTGGTAAAGTTGTGATGTTTGCTACTCATTGATATCTATTTAACTACAACTCTGATGACATTGGATGTTTGTGATCAGGGCATTTTAAGTGATAACTAATTTTAATCTATAATCCTAAGAGATTTGTGGAGATTAATAATTTAATATAAGAAATTATTTTGAGGTGTTTACTACTGATTGAAAAAAATTCTTCCAAGCACAGGCCTGAGCTGTTCAATGGCCTACTTCAGAGACTCCAAACTATTGATGCCAATAGATCAAAATCAGAGAGTTTATTATCAGTGAGTCATATTTTGGATAAGTTGTTCACAAATATAAATAGTGCAGTAAATGGGGAATTCCTTCTGAATAAGCATCAACTTCTTGGAGCTCTAGCTGATGCTGGGTCATATAGCTTGAATCCATGCAACAGTCATGGTGCTGGAAGAGGTGCTTGTTGGATACCTGTTGATATTTTTATGGAGAATGCAATGGATGGGAAGCATCTATATGCTATATCTGCTGTTGAGATTCTTACAGGTTCTAGTTGTCTCTTTTGTTTCATTCTGTCTCCTTTTTTTGTTTTACTCCTTTTCCAAATATGCATATCTGTTCTATTATAAGAAAATTTAAGACTGTTTAATTAAACAGAATTGACCAAGACACTGCAAGTAATTAACCAGGCAAGCTGGCAGGAGACATTTCAAACTCTTTGGCTTTCAGCGCTCCGACTTGTGCAACGAGTTGAGAAAATTCTGTTTTTATGCATACAATTATATTTGCTATAGAAATTTAATTTATATTCTTGCATTTGCAAATATGTGCACTTCTAGGATCGTGAGCCTATAGAAGGACCAATACCTCACCTTGATGCACGATTATGCATGCTGCTTTCTATCGTCCCCTTGGCAGTCGCTGCTGTTGTGAAGGAAGAGAATGAAACACCTTATCCTTTTAGCAATGGATTTTTGAGAAGTAATTCATTTGGAAATGAAGGAAATAAATTTGCAGTTAGAAGGCATGCATTGATATCATCCCTTAAGATACTGGGACAATTTTCAGCACTTCTCTCACCTCCTCCATCGGTTGTCAATGTTGCTAATAGTGCAGCTACAAAAGCAGCAGTCTTTGTTTATAATTTCAAGGCTGGGAATAGCAACCTTAATGATTGTTCTATAAAAGCAGGTTTGTTTGTCTTGATAATTTTTTATTATCTTCATCTGAATGATAAATGCAGCAGTGAGAACAGACTTTGGCTTTATATTTTTTATGAATCAAGTTTTTTACTGTTATAGGATTCTGTTAATTGAAGGCTACACTTTTTTCTTGCTTAATTGCATGAGTGTGTACTTTTTTCCAGAAATATTATGCTTGTTTTCACCATTATAGGAGTTTATCTAGAGAATTGATGGACATTGGAACACCTTTTAGTCTACACTAGTTGTGAAAAAAAAAGCCTATTCAAATTTCTTATTTTTAATAGTTTAGAGAGAGTTTTTGTTAGAATCATAAGTTGCCACTTGCCATCGCCTCCTATTTTTCTACTTTAGTTTTCTAGATTGTTCAAGAAAAATAAAAGAGGTAGTCAATGAGGAAAAGTAAAAGAAATAAAAAGTTACTTTTGATGAAGATATTGTTTCAATAAGTTTTATTGTTTTAAAAAAAGAGGTGGAAGCCTATGAAACAGCAGATTATTTTTCAATACAAATTCGAAAATTTATCTTCCTTAAAGAAGAAAAGAGTGAACAATTAATTTACCTTGATGTAAATCTCTTAGTTGTATTTTTACTTTTTACTTTTTTGTGTTCTTTTACTTCAAAAAAAAAAAGGGGGAGGAATTGTATTGGAGACTTGATAAATGAATAACTGAGTTTCTTTTCTGCATTATGTGTAACTGGTGTGAGGCCAATATGTTTTCCCAAAAGTGAGTTCATAGAACTTAGAGTGAGTACAAGAAATTATCTATTTCTATCTTTCTAGAGATTTCTTCCCTAGTTATCCTACCACTCTAAGTTCCTCCATTACGTAATCTATAAAGCTCTTTCTCTAATACTTTCCCTTAATCATCCATAATCAACCAAACCCAAGATGATGAGAATTTGATGATATTGGAGCATTATGGAATATTTCCCTGTATGTTTTGTCCTTTTTTTCTTATTACCAACTCTATTTTCGATTCTTTAAACATTATCACCCTTTAGATTGTCATACATAAATAACAAAAGATAAAAAATAATATATCTTGAGAGTTATCGTGTTTGAGATGTGAAGCAATGAACAGTTGGAGTGTTTGTTTTATGTTCTACTTTATGTCAATTTACACCATCTATTTGGTTATGACCATCGTAGCAACTCACTATTTTTTATGATTACTTTTTAGCAATAGAGATAGGGTCATGCCTAGATGCAACTTTAGACCTTTAGTTGGACTGTACTGAGACTGAGAGTAATTGAATATACAATATGTAAGACTATTCATTTGCAATTTTGTAAGTTACAAAAGATACCATTCATATAGTTTTCAAAATTTTCCTTATTCTTTAAATTTCAGTCTGTTACTTACAGTAGGATAAGAACTGGTCAGGTCGCTCAAATTTAGGTCCAGTCATCTGAATATTCAAGAGGTATACATCTGATCAGACCCTCAAAATTTTGTATCCTAAATGCTGTCAGGCCACATTACATTGTAAAATACAGGTCTTTGTTCATTTTGAGTTGAGCAAACTAACAAGGAAAAAGTGTGGTGATCCAAACACTATCTGACCTGTAAGTGGTTAGGCCAAACAAAGTACATGTCAGACCTGAAGCTCCAGTTCGGATCCCTGCTTTTAAGTTACTAGTTTTATGTTTAAAAGAACAAAATAGCTATGAACTTCAGAGACAGTAGAAAATCTTGTTTGTTATACTTTTAAGGGTGCAGTTAGATGACAAACTATAATTCACATGTTAACGAGATCAGAACTTTTGGATATCCAATCTAGGTCAAAGATTTTCTTTAAGATCTGCAAGCATTCTGAAGTTTGCATCATTATTAATAATTTATGTTAAATTATTTTCAAATTGAAAAGTGAAAGATAATTTAGATAATAATATGGACTAAAAAAGATAGAATATGTTTGCTTTCTAGCTTGTCTAGAGTGAAGTTCATGATAAACCTGCTTTGAATCGGTTTGGGCTTTTGAAGCAAAAAAGAAACATGTCCATTAATCTTGATGTTGTAAATAGTTTCATTACTGGTTTCCGGATTCAATATGAATTTGCTTATACCGATTCCTGGGTTGAGTTTGCCTACTCTGCTAACAGTAGTTGATGAAAACTTCAATCCAAGTGTTCACTCAGTTTTCTTTATGGAGCTTTGATTACTCCTTTTTCCTATGTATCAAACCATATTAGATATGAGACAATTCTTGTAAAGTTATAAACTGCTTCATAAGATGGGCCAATCCTGATATGGATTAATTGTCTCTGATCCTGATTTTTCTGAGTTCTCTTGGGATTGGTTGGACTGAACAGGTTTGAGCTGATTGTGCGTGTTTTAAGTGGGTTTGAGTGATCACTACAAGTTCATCGTATTTCTAGTTGGGTTTTATGCAGTTCCTGCTGATCCTTGCTAGATTCTGATTGACTCTGAATGGTTGTGGATAGTCCTGGCTGGTTTTAGCAAGATTTGAGTTGTTTTTATCGATTTCAAGGCTTCCTTCAACCAATTTATGTTCATTGAAGTGAATAATCTGTCTCAGAACTAGGTTTAATTGCTTTAAGATTATCCGGATCCTGAATCCTATGGCCATTCACGATCCTAAATATTGTGATCAATCCTGAACATGATCCTTTAAACCTTTAAAATTGTATGCGGCATCTCATTCCATGGAGCTACATATGATAAACTAATGCTAACTTAGCTTTTCCATGCTATACATTGGTTAAGTAGCACTCTATACCTGTGGACTACTTGAAGAAGTGTTATGATTGTTCCTTTTCTTTACACATGCAGTTGGAAACATGCTGCATCTAATTGTTGAAGCCTGTATTGCAAGAAATTTGATTGATACATCTGCTTACTTTTGGCCTGGATATGTTGTTCCATCTGTGTCATCAAAAGATCCAACTTCATTTCAAGATTCTTCTTGGTCAACCTTCCTTGAGGGAGCTCCACTGACTGATTCTTTGAAAAACTCTCTTATGGTGACTCCTGCATCAAGGTACTCTAAACAATTCCTCGTAGATTAACCTGATCAGTGATGACAGTACTGCATTGATTAGTTACAGTCATGCCCTGACTGTAACAGTAGTTCTTGTTGATATATGAACTGACATGCTTATGGCCTTGTGCTGTGAAATGTTTTGGCACCATCTTTGTACCTTATTGTTGTTGATTTCTGCATTATATGGGCAGCAAACTGCAGAGATGTTTAAAGGCCTTGAATTCAAATGTATTGTTTAAACTTAGAAGTTAGAAATAATCAGTTTAGTACCGTAATTCGAAGAGACACCTCTTCTGATGGCAAGATGTGCTTTATTCAAGGAAGAGGTCTGGCACACGTGCCACTTGTGTCATGTGAACCTGACACATCTTCAAGAGCAGATTTCCTCCAAATGCAGAAAGTCTGTTCATGATGCCAACCACCTGGTCACAACATGTTTAAGACAAGCTATCAGGGTAGACTAACTAATCCTGTCAATCTTGCTATAGTTCCCTGTTATGTTGTTGACAAACAAGAGGATATGCCAATTTGTTGTGAAAGAAAAAAATGAGGAAAAGAAAATTAAGGAAAGTATAAAGAAAGCAAACTAGATGGATGAAGAAGCATATGCTAAATTCCAAAACATTTGAATTTAGCATCTCTTTGCACTGTGCACATTAGTACTATATCATGTATAGATGCTTGATACTCCTAATTAGTTAGTCATCTTCTTATTTATATGATAAATTGTATTTAACCATCTTGATTTTATATGGTTCCATAGCCTGTAATCCTGATTACAGCGCCAACATAATGTTATTGTTTTTATTATTAAAGGTATTCAAGCTCAATTCACTATAATATTGAGGAAAGTATAAAGAAAGCAAACTAGATGGATGAAGAAGGATATGCTAAATTCCAAAACATTTGAATTTAGCATCTCTTTGCACTGTGCACATTAGTACTATATCGTGTATAGATGCTTGATACTCCTAATTAGTTAGTCATCTTCTTATTTATATGATAAAATTGCATTTAACCATCTTGATTTTATATGGTTCCATAGCCTGTAATCCTGATTACAGCGCCAACATAATGTTATTGTTTTTATTATTAAAGGTATTCAAGCTCAATTCACTATAATATTATCAACTTTAGTGGTCTTAAATTTGTAATAATCAGACTCATGGACTTATTTTGTTGCTCTGTAGTTTAGTGGAAGTGGAGAAAATGTACCATATTGCAGTCAATGGATCAGAAGAAGAAAAATTAGCAGCTGCAAAAATTTTATGTGCCGCATCCCTAGTATGTGGTTGGAATGTCCAGGTAGTTCACTTATATATCTTTTCATTTATTATATGCACTTCTAACCATTGATTGAAAATTATATTTAGTCATTTCACTGAGTAATTTTTATTAAGGATTAGGGAGGTACTGTTGTAAGAAGTTTCTATGGTTTAGATGTGTTAATGGCTATCAATTTCCTTGGGATATTTTGGCTCTATTTATTTGTGCTTGCCCCAAAAACCTTAGCTGGCGTTGAGCTGTTAACCTTATTCAAATTGGTTTGTACTTTATGAACTTCATTTTTGTCTGTGCTTCTAATTGTCTTTTTTTATTGCTTCAGGAACATGTTGTGTTTTTTGTGGTCAAATTGCTATCTCTTCCTATGCCTCCTGATTCTTCAGCATCTGCAGCTGAGAATTATTTGATTGGTCACATGCCTGTGCTCAGTGCCATTTTGTTTGGAGTTTCTGGTGTGGACATCGTTCATATTCTTTCTTTACATGGCATGGTGAGTAAAGCCTTCTGAGAATACATTTATCTACTACTTGGAACCAATTTGTTAATTCATCTTTAATTTTTTGGAAATTCTGAACATGATTAACAATTTTATACAAAATATGTCTATGATGTATGCTGTCATTGTTTTGATGTAGTTGATTATGAAGTCAAATGTGTAATATGAACTGTAGGTTCTGGTCATTTTTTATGAACTAATAGATCATTTTGTTTGGTACTGTATGTATTACTCCATCAGTAAACCATCTTTAGAGTATAATTCAAACACAATAAATATGACACAACAATAGTAAATCTAGGAACTATGATTCACTCACATCATGTCTTGGTTTTTCTTATAGTCAATCATGTCATATGCACTTGTGGATGTATATGTGATTTGGATTTGCATTTAAGAAACCAGAACAAGTTTTAAATACATGTTTGGAGCTTCTGCAAGTATAAAAGGTCAATTTGGGAAAGAAATTTCACATGGCAGAACTGACTTTACAAAGTACTTGTTATAGATCTACTTTTAGTGTATCATTTATTATTGGTATTCATTACTTAGTGATGGTGATTTAGTAATGTTACTTCTAGACTTCCAGGTTTTGTTCAGAATTATCGTGGTCCTTTTTCTGTAAAAATGTTGTTTTTTTCGAGATATTTTGAAAACATATGAAAGATAAGAATTTTTTTGTTGATCTACAATTGGTGCTTTTCTTTATTCCCATGTGAATGCACAAGATGATTAGATATATACATGTATTCGGTTTTCGTCAATACAGTGGGACTGCACAACCATTTTGCAATAGTTTGTGCCTAAATGTCCCTCATAATTTGCTCCATATTACTAATGTAAATTTTTTGGCATCTTCAGATTCCAGAAGTTGCAGCAGCTTTAATGCCGCTTTGTGAGGTCTTTGGGTCACTGTCACCTCTTTCCAGTCATAAGTCGAGAACTTCTGAGGAAACTTCTGTTTACTCGGTCTTCTCGTGTGCATTCCTCTTTCTTCTTCGACTGTGGAAATTTTACAAACCCCCTCAGGAGCTCTGCCAAGCAGGTCGAGGCTCCATAAAGATGGAATTAACCTTAGACTATCTCTTGTTGATGCGCAACAGTCGTATTGCTTTGCAGAACTCATCTGCTATGAATAGAACAGGGAATAATATGGGTTCGTTTAATGCATCACCACGTCGGCCAGTTTATATTGACTCATTTCCAAAACTTCGAGCTTGGTACTTCCAGAATCAGGCTTGCATAGCCTCAATTCTTTCTGGTCTGTGCAACAAAGACCCAGTGCATCAGACTGCTAATAAGATTTTGAACATGATTTATCGGAAAATGTCTAAAAATGGACCTGTTTCTGGTAATCCCTCATCAAACTCCAGTAGCAGCATAAGTGGATCACCTGTAAATATGACAGAAGATTCTTTACAAAGGCCAATGCTTCCTGGATGGGAGATTCTAGGAGCTATTCCATTTGTTCTTGAAGCTGTTTTGACTGCATGTGCTCATGGAAGGCTTTCCTCCAGAGACTTGACTACAGGTTTGATGCACTTATTTGTCGATTGTTTCCCATGCTTTTGCATTTGCCTATTCTTCATTCTTGGTGTTCTAAGTCACGTAGCTATTTTTCCATTCTTCCAAGTACCAATATATTCTGTTTGTGGGAAGTTTAATGTGTATTGCAAACAGGACATCCTAACAATTTGTTTAAAAGAGCCATGAAAATGACAATGGTAGAATGACGATATAGAAATTCTTCCAGACGTACATAACTTCAAGCAGTTATTGATCATGAAACTAGAAATTATTTAATCCTAGTGTAAGAGTGTACATGTTTGGCATGCAATGCTATCATCTTTAGTTACGTCGTTGGCAGCACATGCATTTGAATTTTGGTTTGTGCACCTGCTCATATAGTCACTGCTCTGTTTGGTATGTTGAGGGCAGCATTGTAATAACTTAGCACAGAGCTCATGGTAACTGGCATGGGGTGATTTTTTGTGTGAATTGACACCAATCATACAAGCACATAGTCTGATCATCATACCAGTTTGAGTTTCTATCAGGCTTGTGGAGTTCAATTTTGGCTAACTTGAGTACTTGCCTCCAAGTATTCCACCCAAAGTTCTGAATTATACAAGAAAAAATAAATTATGAGGATCTGGGTTAAACTAAAGTATCTGTGAGTAAGATAAGGCATCTTGTAGCTTTTCATTGTGTTGCTTTATAATCTTGGTGACCTTGGACTATTTGGCTGAAGTTTTGTTACTTCAACGGGGACTTGAACTTGTTACACCTGAAAGGATCTGCTATTTTAAATGATGAGGATCTGGGTTACCCTCATTCATTTGATCTCCAAGGCTGCTTGAGTTCTATGTTAAGGGTCCATAAAATAGATGATTGCCAGTTTAGCCACCATTGCCTCAAAATTTGAAAAATAGTTCAATAAGATGAATTGCATAAAACTATGCTCATTGTCAAGCCAATATCATCTCCTAACAGTTGTTGAAAAATAACAGCAGTTGGACTAAGAAAGAACTAAATTGAAGGATATAGAATTGGTTTATTATATTTTACAAGCTTCACTCCAATTTCTCTTGTTTAGCAGCTCGATTGTCGAGTAAAGTCAAAATTATGATAATAAAAGAAGGATTGAGTCATATTAAATATATTCGCCTAAATACCGTGCATATATGAATGTTTATATCCATATGGGGGTATGTAAGAAGAGCCTATGGTTTTCGTCGGTCAGAACTCAGAAGAGTACACCAATGAAGATGAAAGCATCTCTTTCTTCAGTTGCTGTAAGCTTCTTTTGTAGTAGGAAGTATCAGATAGTAACTAAACAATTAGTCATATAATATCTCTGCTAAGTTTCCTTTTTGTTTTATATTGTACTTGCCTACACTAACCTCCCAACTTATGTAGGTTTGAGAGATCTTGTGGATTTTCTACCAGCTTCTGTTGCTACTATCATTAGCTACTTTTCAGCGGAGATTACTCGTGGTATTTGGAAACCAGTTCCAATGAATGGGACTGATTGGCCTAGCCCTGCTCCGACTCTTCTATCTATCGAATCTGAAGTAAAGGAAATACTTGCCTCTGCTGGGGTTCATATTAACAGATGTTATCCTCGTATGTGTTTTATTCTTTATTCTATTATCTTGCTTTATATGTATTTGCTTGTTCTACTTTAATTATGAGCTACTTTCTTTTACTTTATTTTAATTGACCAGCATTTGGTCAATAACTGATTTAAATTAGGATTGAAGTGGGCAACTTGATCAGTTTCTTTCATATTGTGTCCATAAGGCAAAGATAAGAATAAGAAGCTGAAACATCATAAAAGATATTATTCACGAATGACACAAGTAATTTCTAACTTGGTTTTTCTTGGTGCACTAGGTTGTTATCTAGCAAGTGGTGTTACACCACACTCATTAAAGTTGTGCGTGATTGGTATTCTTATAGTGCAAAGTTGTTCAACACACCATTTGACAAGTTACCGTCTGAAACACTGATGAAATGTCCATAGAAAAGGGTCATTCAGAGTCCAGACATCTGAATGATTTCATTGTCACACATGTTGAAATCTTTGAATATTGTAAACCCAAAGGAAAATAAAGAAAGCCTCTGAAATAACTGTACTTTTATAGAAGAAACGGCATCCAGCAAGCTCTTTGATTTTGGTGGCCTTCAATCAAGTACTTGGAAACAATTTAATTGGCTTGTTAAATGAGGACAAATTCACATATATACCTGATAACAGTTGTTTGAATGAATGCACTTGTAAGTCTTGGTAAAACATAACTTTCTATATGCTTTAAATGAGGGGTTTTGATACAAGTAGGTACTGCTTTTACTGCATCATCTTTTACTGGAAGTACCATATGTCTTCCATCAAACTCCTGTTGACCTTTGCTGCAATTTTATAACAAATAAAATATTTCTAATTTGATAGGACTTGATGATGGTAAAACCTAACTTACACAACTCTTTAACTAAAATGCTTACAGTGAGAAGAAGGTAACTATGTCTCTGTAGAATAAAAGAAGGAATCACATTGAAATGTTCTGTACATCAATGATAGAATAATTCTTTTAGAAGTATAACATGTAGCCTGCAAGGAACATTGAAGCAACCATGTAAATACAGCATTCTCCTAATATGGATTGTCTTCTTGCACCACTTTCTTTGGACACCATGCTTATGAAGGATTTAATTTTTTGTCCGATATAGGATTTGGTTACTGGTACCAATATACTGCTTGGTATATCGAACCATATTGTCTGGTGTCTACAACAATAACAAAAAGCTGTAAAGTTCCAATTCTTTTGGATTTGGCCAAATTGATTTTTTTTCACCATTGAATTATGTACAAAGCAATATTCTTAGTTAAACTAAGAGTATCTAGATATTTATTTATAGTGTCTAGTAAAGTCTACAGTGTTTGGTTTTAATGAAAATGAAATAAAAATTTAAATACTGACTGGTACTAGCAGCACAATTGTGTTAGTTGAATGCAAATTTTGCATGTACAAATTTGTCATTTAGTAACCTATACAGTTGATGCTCTCAAGTTAAGTTTGCTCAACTCACATATCAATTAGATGGTTTTAGTGTCTACTTGTTCCGGGAGATGTTGTTAGAAATTTCATTTATGCTGCTAGAAAGATTATCTTGTTTCTTTAATTATTGTTTAATTATTGTATTCAATAGTACCCTGTGGTTCAGATGGGTATATTATATGTTATCCCTATCAGACCAGTATTTAGAATCTTGATATATATATATATATATATATGTTCCTCTCAATGTCTTTTATGCCTATTCTTTTGTTTCCTCTTATCTAACCACGCTGTCCGTAGGAAGCTGGAGACTAGGTGTCTCATTATGCATTCATAAGCTTACATCATATGATTTGATTTAATGTATTGAATGAGGAGCTACTTATATAAACGTTTGTGTTGAATGCTAGGCAGTACTAATTTGACCATTTCTGGCAGGAGGGTTGCCACCAATGCTCCCACTACCAATGGCTGCTCTCGTAAGCTTGACGATAACATTTAAGCTCGAGAAGAGTTCAGAGTACATCCATGGAGTTGTTGGTCAGGCTCTTGAGAACTGTGCAACAGGCTGCACCTGGCCAAGCATGCCAATCATAGGAGCCTTGTGGACTCAGAAGGTGCGAAGGTGGCATGATTTCATTGTCCTATCCTGCTCACGTTCTCCCTTCTCGAGGGAGAAGGATGCTGTTGTGCAGCTGATTAGGAGCTGCTTCTCCTCATTTTTAGGTCCCTCTGTTGCTGGAGAATCTCACATGACAGCTGATCGAGGAGTTAATGGACTTCTGGGTCGATATATGTCTGACCAGGGTGTTCGGCTCCCAGTGGCACCAGGTTTCCTCTACCTCCGAACATGTCGAAACTTTCCTGACATTCATTTTGTCAACAAGGTGATTTTCAAGCTGGTCATTGAGTGGGCACACAAATTAGGAACCAAATGGAGCTCCAATGGACCTACCCGCCTGAAATCAAGCCGCATATCTCTTGTCTCTGCTATATCGGGAGTACAACATGTGGCAACACTGGGGGCAAGCCTACTGTTTGTTGCGGGCGGGGTGCAGTTTGTGCAGATAATGTATGAGGAGACCTTGCCGACGCTGCTGTTATCAGCCGGAGCAGAGAAGCTAGGTGGAACTGAGACAGTATCCAATATCCTGCAAGGCTACGTTATGGCCTACATGCTGATCATATGTGGGGCTTTTGTTTGGGGAGTTGGAAATACATCCCCAGCGTACACATCAGTGTTCTCGTCGATGCGAGCCCGGGTGATTGGGATCCACATGGACTTTGTAGCTGGTGCCATGGAGGGCAATATAATTCTTGGGTGTGATCCAGCAATATGGAAGGCGTACGTGTCATGCTTTGTGGGCTTGCTGGTGAACTTTGCACCAGCATGGGTGCTGGAGGCAAAGCAGGAGGCTTTGCATAAATTGGCCAGCGGTCTCAGGGGTTGGCAAGAGTTTGATATGGCTCTATCGCTCCTTGAGCTAGGTGGTCCCTCGGCCGTGACAGCAGTGGTGGAATCCGTGTTGTGATCCGTTTCGCTAGTGGATAGTAGTTTGTCTGGTCCTGCTGCCCTCCACTCCAGACGAGCAGATTTTGGCACAACACAGGTTGTTGAACCAGGATTCCGTATCGTACCACCTTGTTGTCTTTGATGCACGAGATACGATAGATGTCATCAATATCAGTGCAAGAAATTTCTTTACTGGCAATAGAAGCAGGCATCAGTTGCAACGACATCTGTGTGCATCTGGTGTGGAACTGGATGGTACTTTGCAGCTAGTGGCAGTGCGACAACATCTGTCCGTGTGTTCCGTGTTTAACTCGACGTTACCTTGCCGCTACAAGCAGAGAACTGAGTGTGTGGTTCAACGCTTGGTATTTAGCAGACACACATCATGTAAATAAGCGAGTTGGATTCTGGACCAATCTTGATCAGGAAGATTGCCTGCCGGTCAAAAATTGCTTGGTTATCATGTCATGAGCATCGATGCCGTGGGATGGATGGATCCATATGAGCATTGCCCAATGCGACGTTTGCTCCAGCACCGTAAAAATTTCACCCCTCTTGTGTGTGTCAACAAGGCAAGGCAATAGTTGGTTCTGGACACTGCTACGATAGATGGTTGATGCTACTGATGGGAAGTAATTGTTCATCTGGTCTTGTCAACTTCTTCATCGCCATCGTGCCCAGCTCGGGACGAAGGCGATCGTGAATCATAAAGCCGGAGGTAGGGGAACAAACCTAAGCTATATATATGTATGTGGTGCAATCAGACCGCATCATCATGATTGTAACATCCGCAAAAATGATCATCTCCTCGATTGCGATTGGAAACACATTCGTAATTTTTAATGTACATGTGAAGAAACATATTTGAATGAATGTGTAGTTTTTCTTAATACATTAAATATTGTAACAAACAGTAGATGAAAATTATATTTAAATATGTATTGACGTAAGTTTTATTTTGTAAAATTATATTTTAAATATTATATAACAAACTTACTCTTTCTAAAATATTTTTAGTATTTATTAAAAAATAAATATACATATATAATTTAAATTAATAAATTATAATATATAATCTTATAAAAAAGAAGAAATTTTATATAATAAATATAAAATATAATCATATAAATAAATATTAAAAAAAATTAAAATAAGAAAGAAAATAAATTTCATCTTATAGAACACATCAATCATGTTGACAATCTTGTGTTTTTGGATAGTATCATATAATTTAAATTTTTTTCTGAAATTATTATACATTAGACCCACATTGCATATTTCTAAACGCACCCGACTCCAAAGAGATTGACATATTAGAGTTTTAGGCTACATTTATCGAAGTAGAGCCCAATCTTTCTTTCTCCAACATTACATTTGAATTAGTATTACTCGAATCACATTTGTTCCGGCCATGCCCACGGATCCCTTCGCTGCGACACGAACATAGAGATCCGAATGGGCTGTCCGGGGAAGCCTTCTATCTGTGGTCGGTCAGAACCTCCTCATCGGCAGCCGCAAAGGCAAGAGGGGCGAGACCCAGCGATTTTTCTTTTCTTTTCTTTTTTTCTTGTTCCCCTTTGGTTACCATCGAGTACCACTAACCTCAAAACCTTAGTTAGGATCACATCAGTGCTTTGCCTAACCCGATAAAGGGAAACTGAAAGGTTGCAAGCAAATGTTGCAGCGTCCGAAGGTGATGATGATCTGATGTCAAAATGAGGCAGGAGGGAAGGAAACAGAGGCCTTATTTATTGGACTGTACGTGCAACTTGACATGGCAGCTACATTTGGCTCTGCCTTTCAGGTGGGTGGAGGATCATCTGGATCACGTGACACTGATAAAAAGTGTTTTTACATAACGAGGGAAGAAGAAGTGAAAGCAAGGAGGAAGAAGACTTACTTGGTCGTCGTCTACTTCAAAAAGAACAGCAGCACCACAGATTTACAACAGAGGGACAAAGTTGCTTAACGGTAGGACCAGACTGCCACGTTGCAGTGTCCTACTACACTAACATTGAAACGAGTAGTGGATGTAACCGTTATTATTAAATATCTTATTTAATAATAATATAATCGTTCATTATTATGATTTTTTTTATTTATTATGGTTTAAATATTTTTAATTTTTTATTCATTATACATGAAACCGTTATTATTAAATTAAATATTTAATATCATTAAAATTCTTCGTTATGATTCAAATGTTACAAATTTGAATTAATATGAATTGATGATGATAAATGTTCTTGATGGGAGAACATCTATATATACGAGGATTTTGGTCCCTAGGCTCAATCATCTCTTTGAAGCAAAAAGGCTTTCCTATACCATCTAAAGTGAGAGTTCTGAGTCGAGAAGTGCAAAGTTCAAGAAGAAACCTCTGTAAAAATTTTTGACAACAATAGCCGAAGGTATGCTATTTCGTTTCTACATCAGTTTTTATTGTGTTTCTACTATAATGATTTAGAAACACAAATTGGTTTCTTTGGTTTTCTAACATTTGGTATCAGAGCCTTTTTGACCTCTACCTTGATACGAAATAATTTTTATTTTTATGCCATAAAAATAATTTAATTTTGGTTTCTTCTAGAAAACTTCTTGATATATTTTATTAAAAATTATGAGGAAAAATCATTTTCAATATTTTAGTCGATAAAATGCTCATATTATGTATGCATATTTAGTTATATAAAATTATGCTTATGAGCAAATTTTTTATGTTTAAAATGTCTAGTGATCCATATAATCTTAATTAATTAAGAATTAGTCACAACATCCTTAATTAATTAAAATTATATCTAAAGTTAAAATAAGGATTACATAAGTAATTAGATAACATATTATGATTGATTATATTTCATATAATTATTATCTCACGCGATCTTTTATTATATTTAATATAATTAATCAAGATAAAATATCAGATTATTTTCATAATTTACCTACAGGGATTATGAATTAGAATATAATTTGATAGTTTTATCGTAAAGACCATTTGAATCTATTTGAATTAAGAATTCAACCCACATTTAATTTTTATGTCATGAGATTCATATATTTTGGCATGTTTCACATTGATAAAACATGTAATTTAATCTATTAAACTTCAAATTTTGACATAAGCATGTTTTATTTTATGTAGTTTCTTAAATTATTAATTTCTCTGTTATTCGATGTGATATTCCCGAACTTAATGGTGATAACTATAAGATATGGAAGGAGAGGGTTCTCATCCATTTAGGGTGCATGGATATCGATTATGCTATAAGAAAAGACAAACCACCTATAGTCACTAATACCAGCACTCCAACTGAGATCGCGTTATATGAGCAATAAGAGCGATCCAATTGGCTCAGCGTGATGTTTATTAAAACTAAGATGACTGCTGGCATACGTGGTTCTGTTGACTAGCATGAAAATGTCCGAGACTTACTAAAAGCTATCGACGAACAATTCGTCACTTCGGATAACACACTAGCAAGTACCCTAATAATGAATTCTCATCCCTTAGACTCACTAACATAAAGGGTATACGTGAGCACATAATGGAAATGCGAGATACTGCGTCTCAACTTAAGAAACTCGAGGTTAATATATCAGAATCCTTCCTAGTGCACTATATTCTGAACACCCTTCCACCTTAATATGACCCCTTTTAAAATTTCATACAATACACATAAGGACAAATGGTCAATCAATAAATTAATGATCATGTGTGTTCAAGAAGAAGAGAGGCTAGTGATGGAATTGGGTGAGAGTGCATTGGTAGTAACCACTCGCGGGAAGAACAAAACTGATAAACATCAAGCCAATCAGAAAGGTCATCAGTAGGGAAAAGGTAAAATACCACCCCAAGCTGATATTAGGAAAGAAGCAAAATGTTTCTTTTGTAAAAGAAAGGGACACATGAAGAAGAATGTACAAAATTTCAATAATGGCTTGAAAAGAAAGGTAAACTAACCTCGTTTGTGTGATGAATCTAATATGGTCAATGTTAATATTAACACCTGGTGGATTGACTCTAGATCAACAATCCATATTGCAAACTCTTTACAGGGTATGCAAAACCTAATGAAGCCAGTGGGAAGTGAGCAAAGCATCTTATCAGGAAATAAGATGGGCTCACATATGGAGACAATTGGAATATGCATTTTAATTTTAAGTAGTGGTTTTGTTTAAAAATTGAAAAGAACCTTTTATATACCAAGTTTCTCATGAAACTTAATTTCTGTTTCCAGACTCATACCATTTGGGTATTCCTTTAATTTTAAAGATACATTATTTTGTTTATTATATAATTCTGATTGTATTGGGAATGGTATTTTGTCATATGGTCTTTACCGTATTTTATTACTAAATGATAATACTCAAAGTTCAATGAATGTTCACGTTGGCATTAAGAGGTATGATATTAATGAGGACTCCTCTATATTATGGCATCGGAGATTAGGACATATCTCCATAGAGAGAATTAAAAGATTAGTTAAAGATGGGGTACTTAGTACTCTTGATTTTACTAATTTTAAGACATGTGTGGACTGTATTAAGGGAAAGCAGACTAATAAGTCCAAAAAGGGTGCTAATAAGAGTTCAGACTTATTAGAGATAATTCATACTGATATATGTTGTCCAGACATGGACATACATGGTCAGAAATACTTCACGATATATGTATATATATTTGCTTCATAATAAAAATGAAGCAATTGATATCTTCTAAGTATTTAAGGCTGAAGTTGAGAACCAATGTGGTAAGCAAATTAAAATTGTGAGATCAGATAGAGGTGGAGAATATTATGGTAGATATATTGAAAATGGACAAGCACCTGATCCTTTTGCTAAGTTTCTTCAAGAACATGAGATTATTGCCCAATATACTATACCTGGTTCTCTAGACCAGAATGGTATTGTAGAAAGAAGAAACCGAACATTATTAGACATGGTGCGGAGTATGCTTAGCAACTCCAATCTTCCTAAGTTCTTGTGGACTGAAGCACTAAAGACGGTTGTTTATATATTAAACTGAGTTCCAACCAAGGCTGTCCAAAAGACACCATTTGAATTATGGAAATGTTGGAAGTTGAGTTTGCGACATATGCGCATTTGGGGATGTCCGTCTGAAGTCAGGATATATAATCCACAAGAGAAGAAATTGGACCCGAGGACTATTAGTGGGTATTTCATTGCATATGCCGAAAAGTCCAAAGGTCATAGGTTCTATTGTCCATTTCACACAATTAGGATTGTGGAATCAAGAAATGCTAAATTTCTTGAGGATGATGTGATTTGTAGGAGCGATCATTTTGGAAACATAGTTTCCGCACATGATCATACAGAATCTCAACCCTCTACATCAAATGATAGATTGGTTATAATTCATAGCACTCCTCAAGTACAAACTAGTGCTGAACAACCAAACATTGAAATTCCACAAGTTGTTGATAGTATTCTAATAGATCAAGCAGTTCAGGAATTACAACAAGCTCCTGAACAACTAGTTGAACCACAAGTTCCTCAAGGAACCATTGGTACAACATTAAGAAGATCTATTAGAAATAAAAGATCAGCAATTCCTAGTGATTATGTTGTATATCTATGAGAATCTGATTATAATATTGGAGCCAAAAATGATCCTGAAACATTTTCACAAGCCATGAGTTGCAAAGAATCAAATTTATGGCATGATGCCATGAAAGAAGAGATGAATTCCATAATGAGCAATGGAGTCTGGGATCTTATAGAGTTGCCTAATGAAGCAAAGGCTATTAGTTGCAAATGGGTCTTTAAAACTAAGAAAGATTCATTAGGCAACATTGAGAGGTATAAGGCAAGACTTGTTGCAAAGAGATTTACTCAAAAGGAGGGAATTGATTATACGGAGACGTTTTCTCCTGTATCTAAGAAAGATTCTCTACGTATAATTTTAGCATTAATTGCTCATTTTGACCTTGAATTGCAATAAATGCATATGAAAACGATATTTCTTAATGGAGATCTAGAGGAAGAGGTTTATATAAAATAACCTGAAGGTTTCTCTTCTAGTGTTGGTGAACACTTGGTTTGCAAGCTTAGGAAGTCTATATATGGCTTAAAACAAGCCTCTCGCCAATGATATTTTAAATTTCATGAAGTGATTTCTTCATTCAGATTTGTTGAAAATCCCATGGATCAATGCATATACTAGAAGATTAGTGGGAGTAAAATATGTTTTCTTATTTTATACGTAGATGATATTTTGCTTGCAACAGACGATAAGGGTTTATTGCATTAGGTGAAACAATTCCTTTCTAAAAATTTTGACATGAAGGGGTGAAGCATCTTATGTCATTGGCATTAAGATCCATAGAGATAGACCTCAAGGTATTTTAGGTCTATCACAAGAAACCTATATTGATAAACTTTTAGAAAGATTTCGGATGAAGGATTGTTCACCAAGTATTGCTCCCATTGTGAAAGGTGATAGGTTCAATTTGAACCAATGCCCAAAGAACAACTTTGAAAGGGAATCAATGAAAAACATCACATATGCTTCTGTCGTAGGAAGCCTTATGTATATGCTCAGGCCTGTACTAGACCTGATATTGCATTTATTGTGGGGATGCTATGTCGATATCAGAGTAATCCAGGTATGGACCATTGGAGAGCTGCAAAGAAAGTGACGAGGTATCTACAAGGAACCAAAGATTACATGCTTATGTATAGACATACAGACAATATGGATGTGATTGGTTACTCAGATTCAGACTTTACTGGTTGTGTTGATTCTCGTAAATCAACATCAGGATATATTTTTATGATGGCTGGTGGAGCTATTTCTTAGAGAAGCGTTAAGCAGACCTTGACTACTACTTCTACCATGGAAACTGAGTTTGTCTCCTGTTTTGAGGCTACTTCACATGGTGTATGGCTTAAGAGTTTCATTTTTGGGCTTAGAATCATGGATTCTATTTCTAGGCCATTAAGAATTTTATGTGACAATTCAGCTGTTGTCTTTTTGGCTAAAAATAATAAAAGTGGAAGTCGAAGTAAACACATCGACATTAAGTATTTAGCCATAAGAGAACGTGTAAAGGAAAAGAAAGTGATCATTGAGCATATTAGCACTGAATTGATGATTGCTGATCCTTTGACTAAAGACATGCCACCTTTGAAATTCAAGGATCATATAGAGAAAATGGGACTTGGTTCCACTTTGTAATGATATTGAAACTCTTATATATTGTGAAATTTTTTCATTCATGTGCATATTATTTTGAAAAAATATATTGTTACTAGGCCAAGAATAAATATAAGGTTTATTCATTAAGTAATATTGTCACATTAAGATTAAGAAACTAAATACATCGTGATACATGGATGATAATACTCGCTCTTAGAGGACTTATTGCTATGATTCATGTATTTATTTCTTAAGAAAGTTGTTCGAGAAAGATTAATTTAAATTATTAAACTAAACGTATGGACTAAGTGGGAGAATGTAACCGTTATTATTAAATATCTTATTTAATAATAATATAATCGTTCTCATTAAGATTCATAATTTATTATCATGAATTTTTTCATTTATTATGGTTTAAATGATTTCAGTTTTTTTATTCATTATACATGAAACCTGATGCGACGGTGCATCTGTTTAAGCTGTGGCCTCGGGGCCGTCGCGGCTCAATTCGGGGGTCCGAATGTTGGGGATCTCAGGTGGCGTCCTTCGTGGTCTCCCGTGGCCTGTCTCGACGGTCCGGTCGGGACGTCGCGTCGGGGGGAGTGCGTCGCTACAGCGCCGAAAAGAGTCAATCCTGTCTGGCACCTGCACAAAGGTCGGGCCGAGGCGCTCGGCCCGACCCCTCCAACGGCCAAGTTAGCGATGTGGAGGGGGTTTCAGATGGAGAAGTGTTTAGAGTCTGTCCCCGTAGGGGTTGTGTGTGTTCGTCCTCCTTCTCCTTTAGCATGCAAGGGTATTTATAGGGAAGCTTACTGTGTCTGATGTGCCCTCTTGTAGGAGCAGGTAGCGTCTGACACTGGCGTTGGCGTGGCGCCCGAGACCGAGCCCGGGCAGGATATTTAATGTGCCTCGGTCGACGTTCCAATCCGTTTGACCGGGTACTGAGGCGTGATGCGTCATCTGGGACAGGTGACGTCAGCCCCAGCCTCATCGCCATTATTTCCCTCATCATATTCCCCCCCCCTGAAGGGAGCCACGCATCGGCTATTGTTGTAAGAGGGGTCCGAGGTGTGGCTTCAACTTTTAGTGCTCGTTCTCGTAGAGCAGCTGCTGGTTCGTTACCGGGGGCGGAGTCCGGATTTAGCAAATAAGGAAGGCTGGTCGTGCCGCGGTGAGTTCGGGCAACAGGGAGCCGAGCACGACGCAGGCGGGCAGGCCGCGCAGGCGTGTCTCGGGTTATGGGCCGAGCCGGCGAGTCGCAAGTCGGAGGTCGAATTGGAGCAACTCGGGCTATGAGCCAAGCCGACGAGTCGCAAGTCGGAGGTCGAACTGGAGCGACTTGGGCTATGGTCTGAGTTGGCGAGTCGCAAGTCGAAGAACGAACTGGAGCGACTCGGGCTATGGTCTGGGTCGACGAGTCGCAAGTCGGAGATCGAACTGGAGCGACTCGGGCTATGAGCCAAGGAGCACGACGCAGGCGGGCAGGCCGCGCGAGTGTGTCTTAGGTCATGGGCAACGTGCGACCGATGAGCACATCTCAATCGGGAAGCCGAGCAGAGGTCGTGGTCTCGGACGACGTGCGACCGAGGAGCACGACGCAAGCGGGCAGGCAGCGTAAGCATGTCTCGGGTTATGGGCCGAGCCGGCGAGTCGCAAGTCGGAGGTCGAACTGGAGCGACTCGGGCTATGAGCCGATGAGCACGACACAGGCGGGCAGGCCGTGTGGGCGTGTCGCGGTCGACACGCAGCCGAGGAGCACAGCTCCGTCGGGCAAGCCGATCAGAGGTGGTCTCGGGAAACACATTGCCGAGGAGTATGACGCAGGCGGGCAGGCCGCGTTGAGGTGGGCTCGGCCGTCTATGGCCGAGGGATTTGGCAAAAGCCGGGGGACTCGATTCAGGCGGGTAGGCCGCACTGAGGTGAACTCGGCGGTGTGGCCGAGGGACACCGCTCAGGCGGGCAGACCGCGCTGAGGTGAACTCGACAGCGTATGGCCGAGAAGCTCGGTGCAAGCGGGCTGCGACCGAGGGACGTGATCCAGGTGGGCAAGCCGCCCTGAGATGGACTTGGCAGTGCATGGCCGAGGAGCTCGGCGCAGGCAGGCTGGCCGCACAGGCGTGTCTCGGAGAGTATGGAGCCGAGGGGCATGACGCAGGCGGGCTGGCTGCGCTGGTGTGTCTCGGGAACATGGAGCCAAGGAGCACGACGCAGGCGGGCTGGCTACGCGGGTGTGTCTCGAGGATGATGGGACCGAGGAGCACGACGCAAGCAGGCAGGCCGCGCAGGTGTGGTCACGGGCATCATGCTGCCGAGGAGCACGACGCAGGCGAGCAGACCGCGCAGGCGTGGTCGCGAGGGCAATGCGGTCGAGGAGCACGACACAGGCGGGCAGGCCGCGCCGAGGTGGATCTCGACAGTGTGTGGCCGAGGTGCTCGGCGTAGGCAGGCTGCGACCGAGGGTCACCGCTCAAGCGCGCAGGCCGCACTGAGGTGGACTCGACAGTGCATGGCCGAGGAGCTCGGCGCAAGCAGGCGTGTCTCGGAGAGTTTGGAGCCGAGGGGCACGACGCAGGCGGGCTGGCCGTGCTGGTGTGTCTCGGGAACATGGAGCCAAGGAGCACGACGCAGGCGGGCTGGTCGCGCGGGTGTGTCTCGGGGATGATGGGATCGAGGAGCACGACGCAGGTGAGCAGGCCGCGCAGGTGTGGTCTCGGGCATCATGCTGCCGAGGAGCACGATGCAGGCGAGCAGACCGCGCAGGCTTGGTCACGAGGGCCATGCGGCCGAGTAGCACGACGCAGGCGGGCAGGTCGCGCCGAGGTGGATCTCGGCAATGTGTGGCCGAGGTGCTCGGCGCAGGCAAGCTGCGACCGAGGGGCACCGCTCAAGCGCGCAGGCCGCGCTGAGGTGGACTCGGCAATGCATGGCCGAGAAGCTCGACGCAGGCAGGCTGTCCGCGCAGGCGTGTCTCGGAGAGTATGGAGCCAAGGGGCACGACGCAGGCAGGCTGGCCGCGCTGGTGTGTCTCGGGAACATGGAGCCAAGGAGCACGATGCAGGCGAGCTGGCCACGCGGGTGTGTCTCGGGGATGATGGGACCGAGGAGCACGACGCAGGCGGGCAGGCCGCGCATGTGTGGTCTCGGGCATCATGCTGCCGAGGAGCACGACGCAGGCGAGCAGACCGCGCAGGTGTGGTCGCGAGGGTCATGCGGCCGAGTAGCACGACGTAGGCGGGCAGGATGCGCAGGCATGGTCTCGAGCACTATGCGGCCGAGTAGCACGACACAGGCGGGCAGGCCGCGCCGAGGTGGATCTCGGCAGTGTGTGGCCGAGGTGCTCAGCGCAGGCAGGCTGCGACCGAGGGGTACCGCTAAAGTGCGCAGGCCACGCTGAGGTGGACTCGGGTCGTCTACGACCGAGCCGTGCGAATGCAAAAAAGAGGGGGGTTCGACCGAAGCTAACCGTGAGCCAAGAGGCGGTCAGGTAAACATGGAGCCTTCGCTTGGAAGAGACTGAGGCAGGGGCTAGATTCCTCGCACGAGGATTACACCGGATAGCAACCGCGGGTGCTTGACCGCTGCTACGGGGCCCGTCGCCCAGAGTCACTCCTCTTCCTTGCGGTCACCAAAGCTTCCGCCATGATGTACCGGTTGGCTCGCTGGAGCATATCTGGTACTGTGGTGGGGGGTCGCTGTACTAGGGACCAGTAGAATCTGAAAGGTCGCAAGCCTACCATGAACGCCTGCACTAATAGAGAGGGGTGAGTGTCCGGTAAGCTCCGGATTTACGTGGCAAAGCAATCCACGAAATGTGAGAGGGGCTCGTCCTCTCTTTGTTTGAGTCCGAGGAGCAGTGCCACGGAGGGCTTTGGCCGGGCATGGGCTGCAAAGTGGAGCTCGAAGTCCTTGGCGAGTTGGCCGAAGGAAGTGATCGTTCCGATCTTCAGGCCGTTGTACCATGTGCGGGCCGAACCCCTCAGGGTCGTGGGAAACGCCCTGCACATTAAAGCGTCAGACGTTCCGTACAGTGCCAATTGGGCACGGAAAGCGGCGACATGGTCCGCTGGGTCAGTGGAGTCGTCGTATGCGTCCAAAGAAGGGAGCTGGAAGTTCGGGGGAACGACGTGATCTCGTATCTCCGGTGCGAATGGAGATCCTCGGTATGTGTCCATCCCGAGCTCTCCCTCTGAGTTGTGAAACTCCTTCTCTAGTTCATCGAGCCGCTGACTAAGAAAGCATAGATGGGCTCGCAGGGAGTCCGTTGACTCCGGAGATAATACCTCTGGCTCCGGGCGGCCGCTCGGGTATGCCGTCACTGGATCCCTGAGTGGGGTCAGTCGGACCCGAGGCGAAGTGGGAGGCTCCGGATGCGTCATGTGGGCCCAGGCGGGCGGCTCTTATTACCGTAGCGGCTGAGTCATAAGTGGGGGTGTCGGTTGGGAGACGAGCGGGATGATGGTTTGCACCATATCCGTCAGAGCTCGGACTTGACGAGCGAGGTCGTGAAAGGCCTCGGATGACACCGGCGAGGGGATGCTCGGAGCGCCCTCGGGCGGAAGCAGATCCGGGTTGTCGAATGAACGCGAGTAGCGTTCCGAGGTCGCGGGGAGGTCGTCAGCCCGCGGCCCGTCACGCAAGGGGCGCGCGGCCTGCGCCCCTGCTAAGAATGATCCCTCGGCAGGGAGTTCATTGGGATTAGTCTGAGGATCCCTTGACATTCGGGCCCTCCTTCTAGCGCCAAAATGATGCAACGAGGCATCTGTTTAAGCCGTGGCCTCGGGGCCGTCGCGGCTCAGTTCGGGGGTCCGAATGTCGGGGATCTCGGGTGGCGTCCTTCGTGGTCTCCCGTGGCCTGTCTCGACGGTCCGGTCGGGACATCGCGTCGGGGGGAGTGCGTCGCCGCAACGCCGGAAAGAGTCGATCCCGTCTGGCACCTGCACAAAGGTCAGGCCGAGGCGCTCGGCCCGACCCCTCCGACGGCCAAGTTAGCGATGTGGAGGGGGTTTCGGATGGAGAAGTGTTTAGAGTCTGTCCCGTAGGGGTTGTGTGTGTCCGTCCTCCTTCTCCTTTATCATGCAAGGGTATTTATAGGGAAGCTTACTGTGCCTGATGTGCCCTCTTGCAGGAGCAGGTAGCGTCTAACACTGGCGTTGGCGTGGCGTCCGAGACCGAGCCCGGGCAGGATGTTTAATGTGCCTTGGTCGACGTTCCGGTCCGTTTGGGACAGGTGACGTCAGCCCCAGTCTCGTCGTCATTATTTCCCTCATCAAAACCATTATTATTAAATTAAATATTTAATATCATTAAAATTCTTCATTATGGTCCAAATATTGTAAATTTGAATTAATTCTTGAACGTTATGAATTGGTGATGATAAATATTTTTGATGGGACAACATCTATATATATATATATATGAGGATTTTGGTCTCGGGCTCAATCATCTCTTTGAAACAAAAAGGCTTTCCTACGTCATCTAAAGTAAGAGTTTTGAGTCGAGAAGTGCCAAAGTTTAAGAAGAAACCTCTGTAGAAATTTTTGACAATAATGGCCGGAGGTATGCTATTTCGTTTTCGCATTGATTTTTATTGTATTTCTACTCTAATTTAGAAACACAAATTGATTTTTTTGGTTTTCTTACCGTGGACCCACTCGCTTGGGTCATTTCTCTTTCACTTGCAGCAGATTCACCCTTACTTTTAAAAGTGTGAAGAAAATGATATTCTTTTTCACTTGGTTTACGGAAAAAAGATTATATATCATTAAGGATGATTTAATGAAGATTATATATCATTTAAAGTGAAAAAGAATATATATCACTAAAGATTATATATCACTTAGATTTTTTATCGGTTTACTGAAGAAAGTGTGAAGATCAACAATTGGTTTAGGGAAAAAATATTTTTTAACTCCACTAAGGATAAAGGATGATTGTTGAATCCATCATTGAATAGATATAATATAAGAAATATATTATTTTTAAAGATCATAAATAATATAATGTTTCATTCGTACACCAAAAATATGCTCATTTAGATCTAAGAGTGATATCTCTTAATACAAATTTTTTATCTTCAAAAAGTATTAAGAAATTACAACCAATAATGTGTTCAAATGGATAATGAGAAATAGATCTCTTTTAACACAAATTTACGCCTAATATTTAATGTCTTTCATCTCCATTTACAACATCTAATGTTGTTGTTGCATTCACACCAACCACAACTCATAGATCTATTTAGATAGAACTCTAAACAAGTCTTTCATATCTTCAACTCGACTATCATAATCTATAGTAAAAAAAAAAATTATCATCTTCACTAAAAATATTTTGAAATACAAATTACCATAATTATGGCTTTGATACCATATAAAGAAATAAAAAGAAAAAGAAGAAATCATAGTGAAAATAAAAAAAAAGAAATCATAGTGAAAATATAAAAAAATTACATTGAACTTCTTATAACGAAAAACACTTTAGCATAGAATAATAGTTTAAACAGGATTCTTTTATCTCTAAAATTTTATATAATTAATTTATTTTTAAAATAAAAAATTCTAATTTTTTTTAAAATAATACTTTAAATCTTAAAAAAAACATAATAACTCACCGAAGTTATTCATGGACAGTACAAGACGTCTGTCTCACATAGCTTCAGCTTAATTTGGTTTGGTTGGTTTATCTTATCAGACGCTCCTCCGATCACCGTCCAACGTGACTGACTCGGATCAACTTCACCACCTTTCAGTCGCATGGATTTACGCGTCGAGTCTCTCCACCGACCCCAAGAAATCCGACACCTCCGGCGCAGGGATTGCAGTCGCATGGATTTATGCGTCGAGCGCTCCACCGACCCCGAGAAATCCAACACCTCTGGCGCAGGGATCGCGACGGCGAGCTCCAACGGCTAGTGACTCGGAACGAACACTCAAAAGAGAGCATGACAAGTCGTCGTCATCTCAGAAGCAGAGAATTCTGACGACGAGACGGTGCACAGAATCGTACCGGAAAATTGTCACAAAGTGGGATTGAGACACGCAGCAGCATCTGTTGCTGCGACAACAAAGCACTCTGCTTTGAGAAAAGAAATCCCACCGAGGGAAGCAGACTGCTTTCCTTCCTTTCCATGATTACTGCTCTCTCCCACCGCCGTACCCGCGCGATTCCTACACCCAGCGAACGTAATTTAATTTAGGACACAATCATTATCTTCTGCATGGCTTTCTGCTTCCGACCACCACATGAACTCTTCGTCTCCGTTCTACGTTTCCGTCGTCGGCTGGCTGTACTTTCTTGTCCCTCGGAAGGATGATAAAAGAAAGGCCTTACTATATTATTTCTCCAAAAATTCGAAATAATAGTAATTTTTAATTTTAATTTTGACTATTTTCTCCACTAAATAGTCAAAATGAAGATACAAAATAAATACAGGGAGTGTGCTAAGTAAGTCACGCCGGCCCCGCTCCACACTCTACCGCTGTTTTCTGTCCTTGTCTTCCGACCTTTTGCTTTGCCTTTCGTTGGCGAAATCGAAGTGCATTATCAGAAACATACTTCGTCGACAAGTAGTTGAAGAGCGTGAGGGAGAGGAAGGACGGGAGGAGCAGAAGAAGAAGAAGAACAACAACAAGTAGAAGAAGAAGAAGAAGAGGAACAAACGGGCAGCGGCGGCGGAGGAGGAGGAGGAGGCGATGAAAGGCTTCGTGGCCGTCTCCACCATTCCGTCGGTGAAGCGACGGTGGCGCGCGCCCGCCTCGGCGGTGTTCGTCCTCGTCTTATTCTCTCTCCTCGTTCCACTCGCCTTCCTCCTCGGCCTCCACAACCGCTTCCCCTCTGGTGAGTCGCCCACTTCACTCCTTTCTTCTCTCTCTCTCTCTCCTGCCATCTTCGGACCCTAAGACTCTTCGCGGGATGCCGCTCCGTTGTGTTGTCGCGGTGGAGTGGCGGGAGAGGGTCGATTGATCTGCATTGGGGCTGTGGCGCTTGGATCGTTGTCTTTGTTGGTGGATTTGGTTCGCGATGGGAAAGGATTTTACGGTTTTGATTTATCGAATTGGGGAATTAAGTTGGATGGCGATTGAACTGCACGTCGACCGTTTTTGGTACTATTACTATTGTAATGCCATTGCAGCTTTTTCATCTCTGTCGCTTTTTGTTACTTTGTGCAGGTTATGATCGCCTGCCTTCGGTAAGCTTCTCTCCGGAATATAAAAGACTCGATTATTATCAGGTTGATGGTTATCGTTCGGCAAATGGTGAATGTTTGTAATTGTCATTGACCACACAGGAAACTAGCTTTCCGAAATTTGGTCATCTGGATGGTGTTGGTACTTCTTCTTCCAAGGTTAATTGATCTCTCACCATTTTACTACTTCACTTGGTAGAGACATACCACTATACTTTCTTCAACTTGTTTCTGTTCAACTTGTATCAGGGTGATGGGTCAAGGATCGAGAATCGCGTCAAAAGATTTGGACCCATGTTCTCAAAGGTTGCTTTTGGCTTTCTAGAAATGTTTATAAACCACTGGCGTGGTGGTTTTCCTTTTTCAGTGGGAAGTTCTATATCTGATGAATTTGATAGATTCAACTGCTAATTGTTAAGCCTTAATGTACTTTTTCTTTTTTCAAGCTTGAGCTTAGAACTAAGCATTAATGGTGACATTCGTAACTTAATCATCTATCTTCCGAAACAAATGTTGAGCAGTTGTTGTAATGCATGCGCTTCATTTGTTAACTACCTGTGTGGCAGGCCAACATATTTTTTTGTTCTGTGAAATTGGCCCAGAGTTACAGGTCCAGAAAGATCTCAGACACCATTGAACCATACTCTGTTCCTGATGTTGCAGATTCCTGGACAGTCTTTCGATTGGAAAGTTGATTGGGTCATATTTTATTGCTTTGAACCTAATCTTGATCATATTTTATTGCTTTCAATTCATGAACCTAATTATTAAGGACTCCCGATGTCTTATCTTGATTTTGTGAGCCAGAGTCGATAAAACACAGTTGTATACTGTTAATGTGCTTCTATATTTACCACTGAGATAATCCTTTTTCGTGACTAGGACACACTACATGCTGATTGTTTTGTTACTTCTGATAGTGATCATTTTGTATTCTCTTGAAAATTCATCATTTCTCATGCTGATGGGATAGTGTAGGTTAAACTCCTGTTTTGGCTTCTCATTATGCTTGCTTCCCATTATTCTACTTGAACAAAAGCCCTTTAAAGTTTTATCTAGGTGTTCTCGGTTATCTAATCTGCAATTTATTGAGTCATCTTAGCCATCTGCGTAATCTGTAAGATGAATTGCAGCTGCGTGCTACTAGAAACTTTCGAGTCCTTGATACGAATTGATATTTTTGATATCATTAATATTTGGGCTCATTGGATTTTTCTTAAAAGCAGCTATGTCTCTGTTTTTGTCAGGATGTTACTGGGAACCACATCTCCAAAACTGGTGACCTCTTGAACAAGAAACCTGTCATAAGCACCACTGAGAAACTGATTGTGGCAGGGAAGGATTTTAGTTCCAACTCACAAGCAATGGACATGACTTCTCCCTCTGAACTACAGAACACTATTACCTACTATAAACAAGAAGTCATCATTTCGCACCCAAAAGGTATGCAGCATTAAATACCGCAGGGTTTTCTTTGTGAAGTTGCCTTAGTCATTTTCAGGAGGTACCAAGGTAGTATAAATAAAAATTTAGAATTTGGTGCATAAAAACTGCAAAACTTATTTGAACCCTTGAGGTATTGTTTTGAGAATTTGAGTGTAGAAGTGCACCTTGGGCAGGTGGTTGGCAATCTTTTTTCTTAAGAATTGTAGGCTTTTCTTGTGAAGTTGCTTTAGACATATTCAGAAGGCAATGTAAGTAGAAATTTAGGAATTTTGAATTTGATGAATAAGAACTGCAAAACTTATCTGAACCCTTGAGGTATTTTTTTGAGGATTTGAGTGGGCAAGTGCACCTTGGGCAGGTGGTTACCGATCTTTTTTCTTAAGATATATGATTGAAACTTAAGGATGGTTGCTGCAAGAGAACAGATCCAGTAACAAGAGACTCTTTAACTATGCTAAATATTCATGATATTTTCTATGGATCAGGCAATAATTGTAGACAAATGTGCCAGCTGAAACAAGAGTTTTCTGTTTCTTGGTCATGCAAATTTATAAGACAGTGATTTATTGGCCTAAACTCTAACGTATTGGTTGTTCCATGTACACTAGTTGTGTAATAGTTCATCAGGAAATTTTATGTTTTTTTACTTTATGCTTTGCTTTTCTTGCGCCTATTTATTATTCTAAGGCTATTGACTAATCCAAAATATTTATTTTCTGCAGTTCTGCCTGTACCACGAGCAGTTCCATCAGAATCACTTTTAAATTTGCGTACAAAGGTTAGTTGAGAAAACAAATCATTATGTTCACATGAGTTAATTGCATTATTCTGAGAAATTGAAATGAGGTTTACGATACTTATGATGGCACATACGTTTCATCTATCTACTGAAGTCTCTCTTTCGCAATACCAGTAAATTAAATTCTTCGCATATATTATAAATTAACTGGCACTACGAGAGTTTAATGACATGCTATTTCACTAAAATCAATCTAAACAAGCAACCATTTATCTTGTCTATTATTTTGCATTCTGGTGCTTTCTGTATGACTCAGATTCTCCCCTCAGCATGGTACCTGGGATGACAAGAAGAGTGATGCTGAAGGTGGACGTCGTGAGGAAACCAGGAAATATTGTCAGCTTGAATTCGGGAGCTATTGTCTATGGTCCATAGAGCATAAAGCAGTGTTGAAGGATTCTGCTGTGAAGAAACTCAAAGATCAGCTTTTTGTTGCTAGAGCTTACTATCCAAGCATTGCAAAACTTCATGGACAACAAAAGTTATCACGTGATCTAAAGCAGAATATACAAGATCATGAACGCATGCTTAGTGTAGTCACTGTGGATGCTGACCTTCCAAAATTGTAAGTGTTTTTGGAAATGTGTTGATGTTTTAACCTTTTTATTTGTTAAATTTTGCATATGCTCTTTAGATTTTCCATATAACTTTCAAATTTCTGTGTTTGTATTTACCATATGTTGATATTAAAAAAGATATAATGAATCCAAGTTCTCAATTTTGTCTGACTCAAGGACTCGTCTGCTTGCCATTGACCCTGTTTTCATGTGTCTGGCAAGGCATGCTCAAACTGATTGTGGCAAGCATGGTCTTCTCTTAATATCTCTTCAGTATCGATCTCAGCTTTCCATCACCCTAAATATTAGTTTTTATATTTAGCCATAATATGAATCGCTGCATGTGCGTTGTGTGAGTTAGCTTTAAATATATTAAGGGACCAGCTTTAATATGTTACCACCTCAATAAATTGAATGGAATTTTGGGGAAACATATTTCCTAGTTGTTGAACTTTGACCAGGTTTATTCAAATTTCCTCTTCTTTGCTTGTTGGAAAAAGCCTAATTTGTCTCAGAAAGATGAAATATAATAGCTTTGAAAGCATGAGTTGAATCCTCTTGTTAGGATTATCTTTTTACCCTTAACTAGTCTCTAAATAGTGAGTTCACATCTACCCTTTTTATCGCTAGTGTCCCTTTGCACATGAAATCACTTTTAAGTAGTATCTGCTATTGGGCTGGTCTTAGTGGAATTATAGAAAAGACCCCCCAGATAGGTGGATGTTATGGTTTCATGCTGTAGAAAAAAAAAATCGTAGCAAAGATGAAAGAACAATGTCAGAATTTGAATTCATTAAAATTGTTGTTGTTGCTTTTAGGTTTTATTGATCTAGACAGTAAAAATGTAGTATTAGAATTTGCTTCTATTAACTGAATATGGGATCTGTGGACAATAGATCTGCAGGTAATCTGTTATTCTCAATGAATTGGCATTGCAGCTCTAGCCCTGCAAGCATAATAGTTTCAAGGATGCTATAAATAGCATCTATGATCTTCTTTAACTTGCTACTGATTCCATAGAAAATTAATAGCAGCTTGTCCTCTCTTTCAGTGTGGAAAACAAGATACAGAAGATGGAGCAGACAATTGCAAGAGCTAAAGGGTGCACTGTAAATTGCAACAATATTGACAAGAAACTAAGGCAAATATTGGATCTTACCGAGGATGAAGCTACTTTTCATATGAAACAAAGCGCATTCCTCTATCACCTTAGTGTTCAGACCATGCCCAAAAGTCTTCATTGCTTGTCCATGAGATTGACAGTAGAGTTCTTTAAATCGCTCTCGATGGATACCAAGCAGTCCCATCATAATAGACTTGACAGCCCAAAATTGATGCATTTTGTTATTTTCTCTAAAAATATTATTGCAGCTGCAGTTACTATCAACTCAACAATAATGAACTCTGAGGTGCGTACAACTTATCTTCATAGCAGGGGAAAATACTATAGAAGCTACTTGATGTTCTAGCTCTTATGACTTTTCTGTTGATGTTGCAATAGGTCAATCAAAATATGGTCTTTAATGTTGTAACGGATGCACAAAATTATTATGCGATGAAGATCTGGTTTGACAGAAATTCTTACAAAGCAGCAACCATTCTTGTCATCAATTTTGAAGAACTTAATCTGAAATACCTTCATATAACTGGCCTGGAAAAGCTATCAATGTCTGAGGAATTCCGTGTTTCTGTTCATAAAACTGATCGATTAGCTGCACATATGAGTACAGAATACATGGCAGTTTTTGGTCACTCTCACTTTCTTCTTCCAGATATGTTCAAGAATCTGAAGAAGGTGGTGGTTTTGGATGATGATGTGGTTGTTCAGCGTGATTTATCACCACTATGGGACCTTAACTTGGAAGGAAAAGTTAATGGTGCTGTTGAGTTCTGTGGATTGAGGCTGGGTCAACTCAAAAAATTTCTGGGCAGAAACAGCTATGACACAAAATCTTGTGTTTGGATGTCAGGACTGAATATTATTGACTTGAAGAAGTGGAGGGAGCATAATGTTACAGGGACATACTTTCAACTCCTCCAAAGCGTAAGTGATACAGCCTTTAATCTGCCTTTTCATCTGTATTGAGTTTTTCTTTTACCATTCCAACCCGTTTAAGGACGTAAATCCAGAAGTTCTTTTTTTTGTATCTAAAGTTTAGTATTTGGTTGATGTTTGATATGCTTTATGCATTTGAAATGACAAAAGCAGGATAGAATGTTCTTCACACAATCTGAGGCAGTCATGATCATATTGGTTTACAAGTACTTGCATCGATTGTGTTATTTTTCACTTTTATCACCTGATTTGCTGATTGTATCATTTCACCTAAATACATTTTGGATTCCTCTCAGAAACCTATGTAATTCTGTTTACAAATAACTTGTTTTCTTATCATTTAGTGGATGATTTATACATTCAGTGAACCAATTTGCCAGACTAACAGCTAACAAAATGCACTGTCCATTACAGTTCCAGCAGACAAAGAATGAGGTGTCTCTTAGAGCTGCAGCCCTGCCAGCAAGCTTACTCGCATTTAGGAATCTCATATATCCCCTCGGTGAAAGGTGGTCTTTACCAGGGCTTGGTCACAACTATGGTGTCAATGCAGATTCTATGAAGAGTGCTGTATCGTTGCACTACAATGGCAACATGAAACCTTGGCTTGATCTTGGTGTTCCGAAATACAAAATATACTGGAGGAAATTTCTTACGCAGGATGAGAAGTTCATGGATGAATGCAATGTAAATCCATAGCTGTCGAGAGCATCGTCTATATGAAGTTTTGGTACGTCCGGGACAGGACAGTTCGCTGGATACGTTTTCTGTCATTTGATACCTGTGGAATTTTTCTCAACACACTGAATGGATGGGATATAACACAATGTTAGGTTTCAGAAGAGAGCTCCTCATTGAGCTGTCGCCGGATGAGCTGAAGATCCCGAAACTTGTTCGTCCGATGCTCGCCATTCAATTTGCAGTTGCTGAACTGGAGAAAAGATCTTGATAGAACATAAGATTACAGAAGATGATTCGAGTATGGAGGTTAGCTTTGTCGCTCATCTTTCTGCTACATTTGGTTTGACTACTTGAATTAGACTGGTATCCTCTTGGATTGTAGAGCAGTGCAGATTCTTTTCCTTCTCTACTATCAGTCCTTGTTTTTGTTGCCTTCTCAAACAAGTGTATACGGAAAATTTTTGTTCCACTTTATTGTTCTTGTCATTAGCAGATGTGCAGATTCGACTTCACCATATTCTTGTCATTCGTATGAGCTGGTCATGAACCTTCTCTACTGTTTCTTCTTCCAGATAATGTCTATTCATCAATGGTTGGGAACGTCTTGTTTCTTCTTTCTTATCCTTTCTTTATATGTAGAAGATGAGGGGGAACACGTAACATAGAGGGAAGTCGTGATACAGCAATAGAAGAAGATTCGGGGAATCGAGTGCAGAGAGAGCATCACAAAACGCCAGTCAATTCGGTAAGATCGAGCAAGCGTTGTTATAGTATTAGAAGAACCAAGCCAATCGAGAGAAGAAAATGTCACCAAAGAACAGGCAAATTAGTCTCTCGGATCTTTCCCCCTTCCCTCCCTCTCGATTAGTACAAACACCATTACGATCATATGTGTTGTCCCTGTCCACAGACGAAGAAGAGGAAGGAAGGCTTATCCCCGGCCTCGCGTTCGCTTTAGACGTAGGACGGTGGCTTCGGGAGGCCGACGACGTCGCCGCAGAGCAGCGTGTTGTCGGGCATGTTGTATTCATCCCTCAGGGACCTCGCCGGCGACACCACGCTGATGTAGAGCTGCTGCCCCAGGTAATGCCGCTCCCACAGCTCCGACCGCAGGCTCCACATCCCCGCGTTGTCGAACGTCAGCATGATCGCTGACCACGACCTCGGGTACACCTGTATCGTGTGCCGGCTCACCGCGTCCAGAAGATTGTAGGTCCTCCGGCTCGCCGGCGTCCACTTCCCGTGTCCCATCCTGCAACCAACACGTCAAAACACAACGTTCATCCGCCATGGACACTCATGCTTGCACCTCGAAAAGTCGAAAAGCCCGCAGTGCGGTTAGATTACCCGGCGGCGAAGAAGGAGTAGCCGTCCAAATGGTAGCACTGAATGCTCCTCTCGGGATTCTCCAGGATGATCTCGATGTAGTCCCTGTAGGTGGCGTTCAGGACGTTGGGAGCGACCGTGATGCTGGCGCCGGACGCCGGTGGCTCGTCACCGATGCTGTCGTACTTGAACACCTTGTCGGAGATGCCGTAGTACTCGGCGAGCTTGAGCGGGGTGGGGGAGTCCACATGCGACACGCCATTGAGCCCGAAGCGGCGCTTGCCGTTGACGAGACCGACGGAACTGGCGAGCTTGATGGTCCGGGTGATGTTGATGCCGCCGTAGTGGTAGGAGCCCTGGGGGTTGGGTCGGGCGGCGCTGGCGGTGAGGTTCCACCGGAGCGACCTCCACTGGTTGAACGACCAGGCCCAGCCGACGGGCCCCGCCGGCAGCTCGGGCGATGGTGGAACTTTGGAGCCGGCGTAACGGACGACGCCGGTCGCGGTCCGCATGTACTTGGTGAATCGTGTGGAGGCGACCATGTAGTAGTCCTTGGGCTCCTGGTTGGCCGTGACGAGCACGGAGAGACATTGCCCGACGTGGACGTCGAGGGACTCGTAGTCGTTCTGCACGGTGTGCGACCCGTCCATCTCCACCAGCTTCATCAGGTGGCCCTGAATCCGGAAGTTGAGCGACAACTTCAAGCCGACGTTGCAGATCCGGTAGCGGTACGTCTTCCCGGCTTCCATGGTGAAGAGCGGCGGGTCGTCCTTGCCGGTGGCGTCCTTACCGGAGAGCCCGTTCATGAGGACGCCGGCGGGGTTGCCGATGCTGCGGCCGGCGTCGAGAATCCCGGCGAGGACCTTGTGGCTCTTGGTGTACCAGTCACCGATGAGGACGGTGTAATCGTCAGCAGGGTCGTCAAATGGCACGGGGATGAGGAGGCGGCTGTTGATACGGAGGCCGCCGAAGCCCCCGGCGGCCCTGTGCATGCCGAGGGAGGGGAAGTAGAAGAAGCTCCCGATCTGGTCCTTAACCTGGAAATGATACGTGTAGTTCGTGCCGGGAGGGATGGGGCAGTTGGTTCCCGGCATGCCATCCTGCCATGAGTTCTTCCTCTGCTGGATTCCGTTCCTGCCGGTAACAACACAGGAAAAGCCTTAGCGGATCCCTCATTAATGTCGGTGTCAAGCTCAAGCAGGAGAGAGAAGGAACCATGTAAACAGGAAGGGCTCATCGAGATTGTTGAAGACGTTGAGGACGATGTTGTTGTTGGTGGTCGAGTTGATGTTGGGTCCGGGGAACTGCCCATTTATGAGGATGGCCTGCTGAGCGACGCCGAGAGGGGCGATGGTGCCGTAGGTGACGTTCCACGTAAAGAAGAGGTAGGGGTCCTCGGCGCGCACCGCCGACAGGGCGAGAAGGGTCGAGAGCAACGCCAACAGCGCCATGCGCGACATCTTCTTCTCCCTACTCTGCAGCTTATCGGGCGATCTCCAGACCCCTCTCTCTCTCTCTCTCTCTCTCCCCGACAATAAACCAACTTTTTGCTCGATCTCCCTACCTCTCTCTGAAACCTCTATAAATTCATATGGAGAGAGGATGGAAGAGGAGGAGAAGGCCGGAGGGGCAGGGTGGGAGGAAGAAGGGGAGGGGTTGGTGGAGCTTGGTGCTTGGGTTTTGGATCCGCCGGGAGGCCATATTTATAAGGGAAATGGATAGATGAATGGATGGAGGAGGCGTCCTCTTCTTCGCTCATTTCTCCGGGCTTCGCGTGCTGCCGCTTGAACTGTTCTTGTTCGACGGAAGGAGAAGCGAGAAGGGAGGCTTTTGCGTGCGTTCTGTCGGATGTTTGGAGCACAACCAGTTTTACGATTCCGGTGTTCTCTCCGTGTGCAGATGTCATATCATGAACCGGTAAACGCATCTGAATTGGAATACGAAAAGCCAGGAGGTGTGTCGAGTCACCCCTCCAAGTTTACAGAGGTGATGTGGCCTATACACATGAAGCATAGACTTGTAATAATTAACTAATCAACTTAAATGTCTCCATAGAGATACATCTTATGAACCTATTGGTCATCCCATATATATTTTTCAATCAAATATTAAAAAATCTTATCTACATATTTTTATTCATAAAATATTGATATATCATATTCATATAGCAAAAGTTGAATGTTGAAAATCTCAGTTGACATATTACTTAAAAGTGTTGACTAGTTTAGCTAGTAAAGGATTTAACATCTCAATCCTGTCTCCATCATTTATTTTTTGAAAAATAATAATAAATTATATATATATATATAATTGATATTCATTATCAATGTTTGTCAAGTTAATCTCATGTCAATTAATTAGATTACCCTTAAAACCACCATATAAAAAAACAATAATAAATATAGAAATTTTTATTATATATGTATATATATACATATATCTAATGTGAATAATCTGAATATAGAAATATATATAATAAATAAATATAAAATAAAATAAGAAAAATCATCGATTATGTTATTTTTATTTCAAGAAAATGATCCAAATTATCATAAAAGATTGTAATGATTATTATAATGGATGTTGGTGAACCTTATTATGACATAGCTCTGAGGAGTCTACATGGCTTAGTCCAATTGGCGATGTCCAAGATAATCCTGGGGATGAGATCTTCGCCTGGTCAAGTTGAGCTCTGGGTCAGTCGAGATGCGCTTCTTTAGTGAGCTCGTTCGCCTTTCTCATCGTCGGATTCCTGCACACTAACATAGGTCGAGATGGAGAGGGGAATCCCGACTTAGACCTCTCCAAAGATTAAGTTAGTGAAATTCTTTGTCAAAGATCCTCTACCACTGTCAAATGTTGGCAGGGGCCTTCATTTTGGTGCCTGAGGGTCGATCGTACGCAATCTTCGCACGACGACCGACTCCCTAGGCGACGAGTTCGTACCTTCGGACGATCGACACCCGGTATGTGCAAACTGGCGCCATGCAATACATTTATTGTCGAGACGATGTCAATTCATGCGGCCTCATACGACGCGAGAGGGGAGCGACAATCGTCCCGAATTCCTGGTGGCACATCTGACGTGGCACTAGTCATCCTCCCAAGGTTTGACGCTTGCGCTAACGTCGTTAAAGGTCGTGTCCATGTGGCTAAATCCACGATATGCTCCATCAATGGATACACCACCTTAATGATTATTATGGATTATGGAAGGTTATTATGGCTTGTTTCGCATCCTTCCTTACTAAATTATTGACAGCCACTCATCATTATCATCACAATCATCATTTGTGATTATCCAAAAATTGCAATATTCTAAACCCAAACACGAAGGCTAAAGACACGATCATCATGAGTTGGTTCCGACAGCACCAGGAATGCTATCAGTGATCTTGAACCGGACCGCCAGAGCATCCGCTTCGCACGGTTCGATTTCGTACGGTTCAATTTTCAAGGCCACTCCATTCCTGCCTTCTCGCGTAAATAAGACTTGGAGTCCGCCGCAATGGACCGGCGGTGAACCGGAAATCTGGGTCGGACGGATCCCGTGACGGTTTTTTTTCCGCCTTTACCTCTCTTTTCTTTACCTTTATTAATAAAAGGTACACTCCCCCCCATTTCTGTGTCGCGGATTGGAGGCCTCACTCCCACCTCTTCTTCTTCTCTGGCGTCGGAAAGCTCATTCCTCTCCTTGAATTCGTGGGGTACTGATTTTTTCATCTCCATGTGCGTCTCGATCTTTGTCCCCTTGTTGCGAATAGATGTTCTTCTGATGGATTGATCTTGCTTTAGGGTTTCGATCCCAAGGGGGTGTTAAATCATTCCTGCGTTGTTCCGCAAAGTAGAAGATTGCCCTTAGATCGACCATGACTTGTGTGCTTTTGCCCATTTGCGAAATATAGAAGCTACCAAGGTCGGGTTTTTTTCTCTTTTAGTCGTTTGGTTTGGTGAGTCCTGAAGGCTTAGTTTGTCGAAGCAGACTTTTCAATCTCTTGGTGTTCGTGAAATACGAGTATATTCTAAGCAAGCAAAGTTAAACAGGAGAAGTGTATTTTGAGTAGGTGATTGGAACCTATTCTTCCTTGCGCTGAAAGATGAAATCTTCGAATCTTTACATTGCTTGTTGATTTCATGGACCCTGGAGCAACATTTGAATTTTATTATTTTTTCATTGTTTGTATGGGATCGGTGATGAATCTTAGCCTCTTATTAGTACTTGGTGTATGTCCATCTTTCTGGGTTGTAGCCAAGTCTTGCTATGGTTGTTCAAAACATATATTTTTTTTTAGAGGCACCTGGCAAAATGCAGCTTAAACTTTCTGAGGGAAGTATAAACGTGGAGGTGGTATTTGTGGAATGTGAAAATGCAGATACTTTGAGAGAAGTCTTAAAACTATTCGTGGCAGACCTTAAGTTTGTAGTCTTTTTAGTGTGTCAGATGGTCACTGTAGTTGTATAAATATGTTGGTCTTAATGGTGAAACTTTGTTTAAAACAACTAGTCTTTCTTGCATTCTTCATTTATACTTCTCAGGATAAAAATTAGGAGGGTGAATCATTTTTTATTAGGTGTTGACTGAGTTATAATCTGCTGATAAAAGTTGTCTTTTGAGGTTGCAAATCCCCATTACATTTCAATTGTAATTACTTGAGATGCCTAATTTTCCCATTAATACTTAGTTGTTGCAAGTTCAAATTGCTTCATATGGTTCCTGTCTAATTTCCTAACTAAAATTTGCTTTATCTTTTCAGCTCAGGACAAAGATAGCAGCCAACAATTAGAAATCTGGATACTTTTTAGTCACTGCTCAGCATAATGAATGAGCACTACGTCTGGAATTGAATCCTCCTTGAACACTTATCACAAAACTATAATGTCTGGGCTGTTAAATGTAATTCCTGCCTGCCTTTTTTGGCTTTCACAAAATATGTTACTTGCATTATAATTTTATTTGCTTGGACGCAGAAGGAAAAACATGAGGCCTTTAGACTTGGTATATGAATTTGTTGGGTGTCTCTTCTTTCTGTTATAGTAATTATACCCCTGATGAATAATTAATTGTAGGATGTATTAATATTTTCATTTAGCTTTGTCGATCTTATCAATCACATTCTGATCATTCAAAGTTAATGAAGTACTAGTTCTTATATAACTACTTTAGCTTGTTGTTTTCAGTTTGTCATGATTGTGATGATGCCTTTAGCTATGTTAACAGATACTTGTCCAGTTGGATTTACCGTTTAAAGAGATCTATGATGTCAACCTTTTGCTGTTGGCATTGTCACTCATGTAATGGTGCCATCTAATTTTTGGAACTCACAATGGATTCGATGTCTGCTGCCCCATAACCAATATATACTGCTGTACTATGATCTGAATAAAGTTGATTTTTCATCTTTCCAGTTCATCCATTGTGTGCCACGTGGTGTTTGACATTTCCATGCTTTCCTTAAACATAGCTACTGCTATGTTCCACTGCTTGGATTCAGTTTTGTCTTGTTCTGATGGTTTTGTCAAGTCCTCTCTTTTTTTTCAGTCAAATGAATTGCAGACTTTTTTTCCTGATGACCTGCTTTTGAGGCGTGATATATGTAGACTAATACCTTTGTACATATCCTTGTTCTTGTGATGTATGTACATAACCTTGGGGAACCTCAACTTCTTGGTAATTGCATATGGTTCCTTAGACATGGTCATTTCAAGCAGAAAGGCCCAAAATCTGTTATCACATATGCATGAAACTGCATGAAATATTTCACTGCTTTATATTCTTTGTAAGTCACTAAACTTTTTTTTTAGTTCCCATTATTTGATCCTTATAATGCTTGAAGCTTGTATGTGACATAGTGGCTTGTCAAAATTTTGAAGTGCATGGCATTTTTTTGTTGTGATCAAATTCCATTCCCGGATTAGCATAGGTTAGGTGTTGACCTTTTCTCTAGACAAGATATATGTAGTTTATATTGTGCTTTCTAAGTACCTATAACAGACTCTACATTATTTAGAAATGGATTTTGATGGGCAATATATGTAAATTATTTAGAACGTGCTAGTCTTTGTTATGGGTTTTGGACTATTGTATATTGTATTCGACTCTGCCATTTTAGTTTTACCTTTGGTTACTTATTCTGCATCTTTCTTAGTGATACTAGCTGAGTGCATGTTTTATTTAATCATGTTTAAGAGATTGTGGAAGAGAAAGAAACATCATGCTAGTGCATGAGATTACTTTTTGAAGCCTAGAAATTCTCAAAAATTTGCTGATTTATTTTTAATTCATTTACAAGATTTGTTATTTTCTATTAACTCAAGGATCATCTTCCCTTGGCTCATTGATTTATTTGGCCCTTCAATACCAGAATCAATTTTCATGATACAGATTGTGGTTACCCTCTTCTTCTAGATTTGCCCATGATCTAGGGAAACCTCAGAGTTTACATTGGGGTTGTGTTAACCTAACTTGTGATCAGTAACATAGAAGTTAATATCTGAAACAAGCCTTTCATGTTTTAATATTTGAATTTATTGTATACTAAATTTACTTGGCTAGGAAACTTGGATCAACCTCAAAAGGTTCTCATCAATTTAACTGCTGTAATAAAAATTTCTCCAGCTTTCATGCCCTTGATTTGAGTTGTGTTACACTGCATACTCCTCATTTATGGGAAATATCATTGCATTTTTTTGGAAAAAAAACTTGTGATGCCATTGGTAATGCATTCGGAAATTATTGAAAATGAGTGTCTGTATATATATTGTGATGTTTATTGGCAGTTTGTATATGTAGCTAATTGGCTAATCTATACTACTGTTCTTTTTGCTCCTGTATAATTTTACAATTGTGGACGCATGCTGGCCTTGCTTTTCTTGATTAAAATACTTGAGATTTTTGTTTCAGTCGACACTTAATGGTTCATCATCAAATCTCACTGACTCAACTGGCCGACCCTACACCACATCATTTTCCGGCCAGTCTGCTACAATCCCTGGATTTCATAACTCCAGTAAGCAGATTCTGACTGTTAACTTTCTTGAACAGATAGAATCTTTTTAACTGCTAACTTGTACAATAATAGGTGGTCTTCAAGGGCTGCATAACATTCACGGAAGCTTCAACCTGCCAAACATGCCGGGTTCACTTGTATCAAGAAATTCAGCAATCAGTGGTGTTCCATCAGGTGGTGTTCCACAACCAGGGGGAAGCATTCCTAGCGGACGGTTTGCATCCAACAATCTTTTGGTTGCATTGTCTCAGGTCTAGAACAATTTGAAGTATAAGCATATTACTCATCTGCATCGAAAAGTCTTTTGAATGCACTGCATCTTGTTAAAATCTGCTTAACCATGTGCATATTGCTTCCTGCAGTGAGTGAAATATTAAAGATTACTCTTTGACCTATATATTCTTTTATCGTCTATATTTTGTTAAACTGAAGCTTGTCTGCGTATTCTCATTTTTCATGCAGATGTCTCATGGCTCTGGTGTCACAAATAGAGGGGGTATCAATGTTGTTGGAAATCATGCTTTTAGCAGTAACATGAGTGGAGTTGGTGGGTCAATAACTGGTCTCTCCTCAAGTTCTGCCACTGGCAATCGTAGTGCGGTTCCTGGTTTGGGAGTTTCTCCAGTTTTGGGTAATGTAGGCCCTAGACTTGCAAGCACCATGGGAAACATTGTTGGTGGTGGTAATATGGGAAGAAGCATTAGCTCTGGAGGATTATCAGTTCCTGGACTATCTTCACGTGTAAACTTGGGTGCTAATAGTGGATCAGGGAGCCTTAGTGTACAAGGATCTAATAGACTGATCAGTGGCATGCTTCAACAAGGTAACACTCCATATTTCCTTGCAGATTTCTGGCTTTGCAAGATTTATAAGTCTCATCTTAGGGCACCTCTTGTATTGTCTACTTCTATAGCAAAAACATTTGAAAATTTAATATATACTATAGTGGCAGCTATACATGAAGTTGGGCTTATTAATTCATATTTAGAAGTTTTCAATATGAAATTCAGCCTTCTGCAGCAAAGTCTTACCCGAAACTAAAATTTATTGAAATTACTGCAAACCACAGAATTTGATGTTCAGTTATTGATCCCTAAGATACCTTTGGTTTATTAGTTCATATTGTTGTAATGGTTGGTAATGATTCTATTTATGCAACATTTTGTCTTGAATATCGAATAGTGTGTTTATCTGTAGAACCAGAGTGTATATTCACATGTATTTGTGCTTTAGACTAGATGTTGGATTTTATGAAATACTCATTAAAATTGATGCATCAACTTATTTCACTGAAATAACTGTGTAAATATACAACAGATTGACTGACAGATTGTTCTATTTATACTATTAGCAGCACCACAAATGATTGGTATGCTTGGGAATTCTTATCCTATATCTGGAGGACCTCTATCTCAAATCCAAGGTGCGAATAACCCCTTAAGCTCTATGGGAATGTTGAATGATGTCAATGCTGCCGACAGTTCTCCTTTTGATATGAATGATTTTCCTCAATTAAATGCACGACCAAGTTCAGCTGGAGGCCCACAAGGACAATTGGGTATGTAAGTGAGACGTGTTTCCTTTATTGTTTTAACAGAATTTTTGTGAAATGGAGCATCAACTGATTCGTGAATTCTTAGGTGCAACACGTAAACAAGGCGTTGGTGTTAGCTCCATTGTCCAACAAAATCAGGAATTTAGCATACAAAATGAAGATTTTCCAGCTTTACCAGGATTAAAAGGTTTTTTTTCCTTTTCATCTAGACTTTTTTGTTGTTCCTGAGAAACAAGTTGTATATTCATATATCTTCCTTAGCTGTTGCATTTTTTATATGCTTTGTCCTGCATTTTGCTTTTTTAGAAGCAAATTTATTTCTTTAGTCTGATTCTTTGTTGAGCCTTTACAATATTTGATTTTTCATACATTTTGAGACTTTTGATATTTATTTACTTAATAGCAAGACTATTCATTTATAAGTTCCAGTACTTGTGAAACTGCTTTTGAATGAGAAGCACTTTCATTTTAGGTATCATGGTGCAAAAATTTTTGAGAACAAATAAATTAATACCATGGTACCAAGAGAAGGGGGGAGGAAGAGAAGGAGAAGAGCAGGAGAAAAAAAAAAGGAGAGGTGAGGAGGGGAGTACGAGTTGGACCGGCGAGGTGGTAGGTGGCCATTGGCGTAGGCAACAAGCAAGAGTCATGGCTGGCACGAGAGAAGTGAGCGCGAGAGAAGAGAGAGGTGGGTGGGGTAATGTAACCTAATAAAAAAAATATAAGAAAAGAACTAGACAAAGAACATCGTTTTAGGTTCGGACCCATATTGGTTTCTGGTCAAACATATACATACCCGTGGGTACAAGCATATCAATGCACACACGGATCACCAGTATTGATTACTCAAAGAAGAAGAAGAAGTAGAAGGAGAAGAGGAAGGACCAGATGGCCATGGAGGAAGGAAGAGGAAGGTATAGGAAGGAAGAAGAGGGGGCGGTGGAGGAAAAAGAAGAAGGAAGAACAGGAAGCAATGGAGGAAGAGGAGGAAAAGAGGATAAAGCTTACTGCAATCTGCAGCACATGGTGGCAGTCGCCAATGACAATACCAAGGAGGTAGACAATGTCGAATGGCAGCGGCGGCTTGTGATTCCGTGCGCCCCGCGCATAGAGAAGAGGGCTCGTGAATGGATGGTAGCGGCAGCTCACGGTTCTGCTCTCCCCATGTACGGTGAAGGACACTCACATTCATGAGCCCTAATTGAAGCAGGAAACTGTAAGTTTTTTTCTTTTACTTTTTAAAATGGGTTGAGTTGGACCACTCGAAATAAGGGCGGTTTGCATACCAGTTCACCCAACCGAAATAACATTCCATGGAACGAGATAGGAACCTCTATTTAATAGGCTTACTAGGCAGTAAGTCATGTACTGGACCGGAACCACCCGGAAGGGCAGTCCATGTTCTAGTTCATGCCTAGACCCAGATCACCCAGAAATGGGCAGTCCAGTAAATATCAGTTAGTACATGTCGATCAGGATGAAATGGAGTTCCTTGGTTATAAACACTATTAAACAACTTCTTACCTACTTTATAAGTCTAATCACTATTGGTCAGCCATATTTCTGTTTTTAATACAGTGATTTAAAAAGCGCGAGGCGCTAAAATATAAAAATATAATATAATTAATAAATATAATTATTTAAAATTTTAAATTAAAATATGCTATTAAATTAAGAAAATCTATTAACAGTATTGAAAATTAATAATTTCAAATAAACCTAATAATATTAACAGTATACAGTATATTGTATACTGTTAACAGAAGGAGAAGAAGGAAGTGTAAGGAGGTGCTGAGCCTGCTGACTGAGAAAAGAGGAAGCGGCAGCGGCAGCGGAGTGTAAGGAGGCAGCGGTGACAGCGGCGAGCAGCGGGAGCGGGAGCAGGAGTAGCGAGCAGTGGGAGGCATGAGCGGCGAGCAGCGGCAGCAGGAGCAGGAGCGACGAGCAGCGGGAGGCGCAAGTGGCGACAGCGGCGAGCAGCGGGAGCGGCGAGCAGCGGGAGGCGCGAGCGGCGACAGAGGCAGCGTTTGTGAGTAGCGACAGCGGCGAGCAGCGGGAGCAGGAGCGGCGAGCAGCAGGAGGCGCGAGCGGCGACAGAGACAACGTTTGTGAGCAGCGACAGCGGCAGCGGGAGTAGAAGCAGCGAGCAGCGGGAGGCACGAGCGGCGACAAAGGCAGCGTTTGCGAGCAGCGGCGAGCAGCGAGATCGGGATCGGGAGTGGTAGCGGCAACGGCGAGGGTTAGGGTTGGGTTCTCACTTATATCGATTTTAGTTGGTTCGATTGAACCAACTAACCATCAGAGACCGAACCAGGACCAAACCAGACCTAAAATCCTGGTTCGGTCGCCTTGGTTAACCCAGGCACTCGCCCGAAGCGCCCAACGCCTGGGCTCGGGCGAACGCCCAGGCGGCGCTTGTTTGAAGCGCGCCGCCTGGGAGATTAGCGAGGCGCTCGGGCCTCGCCTCGCCTCGCCCGAGCGCCTAGGCGAGCGCCCGAGCACCTTTTTAAACCACTGTTTTAATAGAGCATGAATTTCCTTTAATCTCTATTGTCAGATTGTAAATGCATTCACTTACATACACCCTTGCCCAACGAAATTGTACAAACATAGATATAAGAAATAAATATAGAAAAATGAGATATAATCCAACTTGGTCAATCTTCACTAAGACAATATCATCGGTTCCTATCTTCTTGGTTTTGCACTGGAAAGAAACCAGAGGATTTTGTTACTTCTCTAGTGTTACTATGAATAATACATTTTCTGGTACGATAAACTGCTTTCAACATTGACATCTTAGCTATAGTTTGTACTGTCTTACTATTGGTTGTATCGACCACTACAGTATCCTTCCAAGATTCTTGTTTCATAATTATTTATTTTTCATTCCTGTTTAGGCAGTAGCTCAGACTTTTCTGTGGATTTGCATCAGAAAGAACAACTCCATGAAAATATTTCCACAATGCAGCCACAACATCTACCTGTAAGTTGGACCTTGGTGAATTTATTTGATCTACTTGTCCTTGGTTGTAAAATTGCTTTATTCAGTAATAGTTGTTATATCATCAACTAGCTGGCAAGATCTGCTGGATTTAGCTTAGGAGGAACTTACCCACCTACCCGACAGCAACAGCAGCAGCATGCCACTGCAGCTAGTAGTGGTGGGCTTCCTTTTACACCTGGGAACAATGTAGATCTCCGGTTACATGGTTCTGATTTTTTTCCATCCTCTCATGGAAACTACCATTCACAGGTATATTAATTCTCTCTGATGCTTTTGTCTGCTAGGCAACTTAATCATTAGGTTCTTGAGTGATTGTATTTCTGTTATCAGTTGAGTTGTTTCTCAACTTTTTGCAGATTCAAAACAGTGGAGCCCCTAGCATTGGCTTGAGACCCTTAAACTCTCCAAATCCAGTTTCTGGTCTGGGAGCGTATGAGCAGCTCATTCAGCAATATCAACATCCACAAAGTCAATCACAATTTCGACTGCAACAGATATCTGATGTTAGTCAGTCATATAGGGATCAGAGCATAAAGTCTGTTCAGGGATCACTGCTAGCTCCTGATCGGTTTGGCTTGCAGGGTTTGTTGAGTGTTATTAGGATGAATGATCCAGATCTAACATCTCTTGCTTTGGGAATTGATTTAACTACGTTGGGTTTGAACTTAAACTCTTCGGATAATCTTCATAAAACATTTGGTTCTCCGTGGTCTGATGAGCCTGCCAAGGGGGAGCCTGAATTTTGCATTCCGACTTGCTATCATGCCAAATCATCACCAATTCTACATGTAAGTTTTTTTTTTTTTTAAAATTTAATATGAATATATCGTCTGAGTATATGATCTTACTAAATCTGTTATTGTGGATGTAGCAAGGATATTTGTCAAAATTACAGCTATCAACCCTGTTTTACATCTTTTATAGGTATGTAATCCATTCTTTTTTTTTTCTTTGGGTGTTCTTCCTACACGAGTGTCATTCCTTAAAAGTATTTTCCACCATCTTGCAGTATGCCAAAGGATGAAGATCAACTCTATGCGGCCTCTGAACTGTAACTCTTTCTCTTTCTCTCCTCCATTTCATCTCTCTGTGGGTGTATGTTTTTTGTCATTCTTTGGGAAGCCCAATAAATATTTGTCTAAACTGGTTTTAGAGTTTGTGTCAAGAAGCATTGTCAAAATCAAACTTGCAAGTCTGTTCCTCAAACATCAGTCTTTCTGGTTTGATGACTAATTTGACACCAGTTCATGAAGGAAAGAAAATATGGCACTGTAGTCTATTGTGCTTATCTTCAGGAGGAAAAAAGAGAAGAAAAAGTAATTTACTTTTAGCTACCAAACAAGTCATGTAGGGTCCCGAGTGATGGAATTTCATGCAGTTTCCTGCTTTTCTTTCCTCCGAAACAAATATGACCTCCAGTTCTTTTTCATGTAATTTTCTATGCGACTTATCTATTGGTCTATATCAGAAGTTTGTCTGGATGTGCTTTCAGTTGTCTTTAAATTGTCTTAATCAAAAACTTTTGCAGATATGCGCGTGGATGGTTCTACCACAAAGAGCATCAGTTATGGTTCGTGAGAGTTCCAAATTTGGAGCCTCTTGTTAAGACACATGCATATGAAAGAGGATCATACCACTGTTTCGATCCAAACACATGGGGAACAATTCTAAAGGTTTGAGACAATCCAATTGTTTCTGTGTTCTATTAGCACTTCCTATGATTGTTGATTACTATCGCTAATTGTTGGACTGCAGGAGAACTTTGTTTTGCATTACGAGGCAGTGGAGAAGAAACCAATACTTCCTTCTGATCCTTCTGATTGCCCTTAGGATTAACCTAAGAGTTTGGTCATGTAAAACATGCTTGTCACTGTTAGAATAAAGCAATCCAGTCTATTCTTGATTTTTCTCCATTGCAGCATTTATCAGAGTGCCAAGTTGAGTAGTTTATCCTTGCAGTCCCACATTTTTTTTATCAAGCGTCCTTCAAAGCTCATTCAGACTTACTCCCCCCTGTAGAGTAGCAGGAGAATTCATGGGATTTAACTCATAGATAGAGGACACGGTGGATTCATGAATATATCATGAATTTTACCGACCTGTATTACTATGAATAATTGTTCACAGAAAGTTGAAGTAATATATTCTCAGTATCGTTGCAGCTTTTAGAGGACAATAAAAAAAGAAGTGTGAGTTGAAAGATATATGTATGCTGTTTTTGCATGGATGGGGTTTGATAGGATCATTCAGTTCAAAAAATTTACATACTTTTTCTCTTCTTTAATTGGTTGTTAAATTAGCTATAACAGCTTATAAAGATATCATGGTCATTATCCCTGAAAAGCAAGTTACTTGTTAAATATGTTCTTCTATCTTTAGGTAAGGCTCTCAACTTTTACTCACTGTTATGAAGGTTTTTTTTTTTTTTTTTTCTGACCATTCTATTTTGCATATCCTGCTTCAGTCAGCCTGAAATTTAAAGAGTTTTCTTACATTTGAAGTGCCTGTGTTATATGCATCATATACATGTATGAGAAAGATATGGAGGGTATCGATTCGATTCGAGTCGATGAACAGGGAAATTTTTTATTGGGACAAGTCTTGAGTAATTATTTCCCCAACTTTGCTCGAGATTGGGAAACACATCTCCATTTTAATTAGCTAATGGGTTGTGCCGTATGTCTTGTCTTTTTTTCATGCTTAGGATGTTAAAAAGTGTTATGTTGCATCATTTCATTAACATTGCCAAATCTGCCTTTGTGACATTATTCTTCACACAACCATGAAATTAGGGGTGTTTAAGGTAAGGTAGGTCTGATTTGGACCTACCAAGCTGAATCGATTCAAGTTTGTAGTTTTGAATCATATGAAATATATATATATATATATATATATATGTTTTTCAAATGAATCGGTTTGGTTCAGTATAATTAATGGTTGAATCAAATTGGAATTTTGGTTCAAATGGGTTGGCACAACAAAAATAGATTTGTGCAATTGGGCTTTTGTGTTATTCGTAAAATTATGATATGGAAATATGGTTCAGTATATTTTTAAAATCGAACTAATTCTGAGTGGTTCGATTTAAAAAAATAATTTGGTTCGATCCGATCGGCCGATCGAAGAGATCGAAGAATACTCCGAATCGAAATCATTTATAATATTCATTTTAGTAAAAATGAATTATTCCTAAAAGCTAATAACTTCATATTGCCAGAAGTTAAACAGAAGACAAGAAGGCCTTTTTGTATCTCATGCTGGTGGTTTTCCACTATCGTAACTAACCCCCATGCATGAATCCCTCCTTTAGGCAAACATGTATGACTGCATCCATTTCATTGCCCCCCAACTGCAGCCTTTTAAGAATTGTACATTGAAATCTTTCATCCGCTGAATCCGAATCCTTTCTTCTCATTGGCAAGTTTGGCACTAAATCATACAGCCACTGAAACCTCATTCGATTTGGTTGGATGGCACAATACAAGTAAAGATGGACAGCAGATAAATGAATACTTTAGTTGACAATGTGCAAGTACAGTATTCTGACTACGTCTCTCGAGTGCACATGAGAGACCACATGCACGCAGACAACACGGCAAGGAGGATATAAGGAGAAGAGAAGAGAAGAGAGAGAGAGAGAGAGAGCGAGGCATCTCCACCTCCTCCTTCTCCTCTTCTTCCTTCTTATTCTTAGTCATTGGTGGCAACACCTCCCCCCTGTTTTGGCAGTTCCTCTGCTTTTGCCTGTTTCATCTCGGAGGAAGAGATGTTTCGAACGATGCGGTAGGAACTTCGATTCGATGTGTTTGAATTGAAGATTTGCCTGTCACTCGACGTCCAATTCACCAGTTTCAAGACGTCTGTTGCTTGAAGGTGAATCTTACTGCAGTGGTTGGTAATAGAAGAAGCATTGGTTGGTTGAACACGCAACAGTCGACAAGATTCTGTGCCGTGCCGGTCTCATCTACTTGCCTCCAATTTTTCTTTCCTCACATCCACTTGCATTGCACGTGATTAATTATCGGAAATCGCCATCCTTGTGTTGTGATCTGTGGTGTGTCAAATAGGGTTGGGTTTATGGTAGAAGAAAAAGTTGAGCACCAGCAGTCTGATCAACACAAGCAGCAAAGTGCATGGCTTGCAGATAAACCTGAAGGTAGATGCTGAAGCTTCGGAAACCTCTCTCGAAACATCCCAATCCCAATAATTTGAGCACTTACCAAAAACATTTTACTCTCTATAATCTATCGATTTTATGAATCACATTGTGTTCAGTATGAGGTGAAACTTCAGATTCAAATGGAGAACAGCTCAAAGTTTTTGTAGGTAGTGGAGACAAATCCCTGTCTCACACGGAGGACCACAGCCGGCCACAGCTGGTTTGAATGGCTGCTCCGCCTCGGAAGTCATCTCTACATTGGCTTTGTGCTTATCCACTCTTTTTATCTTATCCTGTTGGGAGTAGCCACATCACATCGGTGGATTATTCAACCATGTAACCATCATCACTCGTTTCTTTCGATTCTTTTTTGTCGAGTTAGTATGTTGTCACCAACAGTGATTATAGGGGTCAACCAACAGCGCATGTAAGAGCAGAAACAAAGACCGGAAAGAGAAAAAGGAAGTGAAATTATTTGTAGTTTCTTATGAATCCTTTTCTCTGTCTACAGTGATGTCAGCTACATTGGATCACCACGGAAAATAAGAAAAAGTAAAAGTGAAAGCCATCGAAGGGAGAAGAGAGAGAGAGAGAGAGAGGGCATGGCAGAGGAGAACATGGACAACTCCAGCTCTGTCTGTGGCTCTTCATGTCCTTGGCACTAAACTTCCAAGTGGTCCTTCTGCTCCCTTTGGCTGACCTAATTCCCTCCAGAAACCAGTGCGGCCTTGTGTCACGGTTTGGGTTTCTGTACTTGGTATGAGAGATTGCTGTCTTCTCTTGGTGGGTGGTGATGGGTAACTAGAGCTACTATGGCGATGGCAATGATTAGTGGTAGCAAGGGATGTGTAGTGGAGGTGTATTAGCTGAATGATTGCTCACAGACTGCTGAAGCTGAGCCTTCCCATGCCCAAGCTTCCGCTACGATTGAGTGGCTATAGGAAGGCCAATGGAAGGTTTACTATAAAGCTTACACTTAAAAGATGATCACAAGAAGAAGAAGAAGAAGAAGAAGAAGAAAAAGGAAAAGGGAAAGGGAAGAGGAGAAAAAGAAAGGAAGATAGCATGAGACTTTAACCATTCTGCAACTTTTCTTTTCCTATGTTCCACTATGCTTTTTGCTTTACTAGGTGTTGCCTGCTATTGGTGGAGTCTTCAGTAGATGAAGAGGGAAGAGGCTGTGGCTTACATTCCAATTGCTCCATGGCCCGAGGAGAACCTGGCGACAGCCACAAGTGGGCCTGCGGTCAGATCTTTTACGTGCATGAACTGTGGGAGACCAAGCTTCATGAATCCGTCAGTGCTTTTACCTTGGCATTTGGAGGAAGCATGGACTCAAGGAGGAGGACTTGTCCAAGGAAGAGGTGGTGGGAAGCAATGTGGCGGAAATTAGATTGTTCTTGTTGTTGTTGCTGCTGCTGCTGTTATTAGTTGGAATGTAAGAAGCAGACATGTCTTCTACGGTGGAGAATGAGTCGAGCGACAACGAAGACTTGGTCGGTGAAGCAAATGGGCTGTCAGGCAAGTTATGCTCGGCACTGCAGCCATTCTTGGCGTTAAGAGGAAAAGAGAGAGAGCGAGAGAGAGAGAGAGAGAGAGAGCGAACAAACCTTTCTTGGAAATCACCGTCTTCGTTGAGGTTGGCCTCACCAGCAGACTCCTCGTTCTCTGCCTTCCTGTGCAGTAACCCGAGGAAGCTGTTCACCTTCTCTTCCGGTGCAGCGACTCCGAGGCACTTGTCTGCATTAAGAGCAAAGATTAACTGTAACAAGTGAGCTATGAACACTATCACCGAAACAAGGAGCATTGCTCGATAAGCTAAATCACCTTTGGTTGGTGAGTCCTCCTGACTACTGCTGCTATTGCTGCCATTGCAGCTGCTGTCGACATTGCTACTTGATTGAGTGACGGTGGTGATGGAAGGGGAGTTGATGCAGGCCGGGGCTGAGGAGGAGAGGCTTCTGCTGTTTAGGTCGAGGAATTGGAGGCCCATAAATCGCCTTCCTTGCAGCTCGATGGCTCGCTGCAGCGCCTCCGCTGCTTGTTGCCGCTCCTCTAGCTTTCTTCTCAGCATCTGCTGGCTGACGCTGCTGCTGTTGTACAGCATCCTTGCTCCTGTTACACCACCATTACGTACCCTCAGAACAAAATAGAATGAGAGAACGAGGAGAAGAAGAGAGGAAAGCAGCAAAGACTAACCAAGCTGTTGAAGATCATAGGCTTCTCTGGCGTCCATGGCGGTAGGAGTCGTACACCCGGAGGGATCACTTCTCTCAGCCTGCTGCTGCAGATTCCTGAGGTGAGAGAGGGCGAGAGACCGCCACTGAGCGTTAATGACAGAGATCATTGGCACGGATCAAGAACAGGAGGACATGGTTCTGATGAAGGTTGAGGAGGGAGGAGTGCCTGTACTTGTCGGGAACCTTTCCCTTCTCCTTGTAGGGCTTGACGAGAACCCGGGAATCGCGGACGAAGTGCGGGTTCCCCTTGGCCAAGATCACCTTCACGGTATCGGGGTAGACGAAGGTCACGAAGCCGAACATCCTCTTCTGCTGGTACGGGATCCTCACGTCTTGCACCGGCCCGTAGATGCTGCAAGCCATTGACCAAAGATTACAACTTTGCGCAGAGGAGATGAGACTGTGCCCATGGAGAGAAAGGATTAGCCACCTGAAGTAGTTGGAGACATCCTCTTCCCTGAACGTGCTGTCAGCTGGGAAGGTCAAGTAGATCTGCCTCGAACCAGGGTTGCCCATCAGATCGCTTCTCTCCATTCTTGATCTGGCCATGAACCTATGGGCCTCTTCTCCTCCCAGCATCAGCGCCGCCGCCGCTGCTGCCGCCCTGTAGGAGTAGTCCTCCTCAGTCTGGAGTCATTCATGTAAAGTAGACATACACCAAGTTCATGCAAGAAAGATGCTACCTTTGGCTGTCATTTTGCTGCTGCTGAAGCAAGAAGCTGAGGCATTTGCTCGAGGACGACGACGACGGAGATGGTGGCATCGAATCCGTGGGAGAGTACGGGAACGCGGAAGTCACGAGCTGCGAGGCGCTGCCGATCCTCTGGCTTTTGGACCTCAGCAGAAGCTCCTGACACTGCTGCTCCACCACCGCGTCCATCTTGGTTCCAGCAGCCTCCTCCGGAAGCCCGTGGAAGAACCGGCACGCAGTGCCGTTCTTGCAGTAGCCTCTCGCGAAATAGAGGCACGGCTTCCAACCGAACCCGGCAGCGGCGTCGCCGAGGCTGAGGTCCGCGGCTGAGCAGCTCCGGCGGTGGTGGTAGCCGTTGACCCCCCAGCCCAGCCCGTTAGGGAAGAGCGCACCGTCTCCGTTGCTGCTGGGGCTTCGGCACTCGATGTCTGCGCGGAACACGTCGCCGCCGCCAGGCGTCGAGGCGAGGGAAAGGGAGTGGTTGGGAGTAGCCGCAGCGGTGGGGTCGCCGAGGAAGGAGAGATGGTCTGGGAGGCGGAACTCATCGATGAGGTCACCGCCACATCCATAGAAGGGCGAGACACCGAGACTACCAGGGCTAATGAGCTCGTCGGAGTTCAGTAGTTCGTCTAACGGCACATTCAAACCGTTGCCGCCACCGCTGCTGTTAGAGCCGGAGAATACGGAGGGCGGAGCCCAGGAGGAGGGGGAGGATACGGTGAGCGGGGGAGGAGGAAGCCCACCGGAGAGCAGGCGCGAGGCGGACTTCTGGCGCAGGAGGAAGGGAGAAGCCGCGCCGCCTGCTACGGGAGGCGTGCCGGGGGCGGAGGATGGCGGCGCGAGGCCAAGCTCCTTCTTGGCTTTCAAGACCACGGAGTGAAGGAGGGTCTCCGGGCCGAAGGCCAAGCGGATCATCTCGTTCTCGCCGTGCTCCTGCAGCAGGAGCAGCCCCATGATCTTGGGGGCGTTCTCCGGTTCCAGGCTTTGGATCCTGGATAGCACTATCCTCGTCGCCTCGTAGGCGTCCATGATTGAGCCACTTGAGTCGAGCAATCCCCACTTCCCACCCTCCTCTTATATCAACTACAAAGGAACAAGAACCAGTGAGAGCATTAAAAGCTGATGCAAACTCCGTGGAGCTGCCATTAAAAGAACTCGGAACGAAGGAAAGTGCAAACAGAAAAGGAGAGCCGCTGTTCAAAATGACTGGTAGTACCGAGAAAACCACTCACCCAATAGAAAGCTTCTCTCTCTCTCTCGCTCTCTCTCTCCTCTCACTTGCAGTTCTTAAATGGCTTCAGCTCCTAGGCACTGTCCAACTCCGTTCCCAAAGACGCGAACAGCTTTTTCTCTTCTTCTCGAGCCCTCTTCGGCTGCAACGCCATCATCTGCGGTTACTTCGCCCTGCATATGTTCGCCTTGACTCGCATATGGCCCCGTTTTCCTCTCTATACTTCCCCTCCCTCCGTGTCTTCCTTTTGGTCACAGGAGAGACGCTGGTGAGCGGACGGATAGATCTTAGATCTGCTGTAACAGGTCAGCGAACCTTTTCTCTCTCTTTCTCTTTCTCTCTCTCTCTCTCTGCCACATCCACCCCACTGCCAAATGACCCTACTTCTTGCACTGGTCAGGCCCCTCCACCCCCTCCCTTCCTCTCTTTCTCTTGTCGCTGTTGTGGCTGTTCTTTTGTTGTCGCTGTTGCCTACTTTCACTGAGATGAAGGGTATTATATTTCACGCACTACGATACCGTGATATTAGCTTAATGGTCGTGTTCGCCAGCTACACTACCTTGTTATGGTGATTCAGGAACTAGGGAGGAATGATGGGGAGGTGGGAATGGGGCTGAGCTCAATCACCGGCTCCCCCTTCAGGCCTTCGTCGTGGATCCATGCAGCCTTTCCGTGGTCAGGCTTCTACCTTGAGTAACCATCAACAGTAGCAGCTTTTTCTTTTACTACTGGCCTCGGTGTGTTATCATGCACAGTGGCACGCATGGGGGTTACGTCCTTTTGCGGCAGTGTCTGCAGTCTTGGACTTTTCCCTCTCCTTTTCCTGGATTGGCTCGTGGGTTGGGGCCAACGAGACAGAAGCGAGGAAAAGATCCCTGTGTGCGCTTCAGAGACACTCACATGGCGGGTGTGGTCACTACCATCCCTGAGTTCCCTTCGGCCAGAGAGAGAGAGAGAGAGAGAGAGAGGTGTGGTCAGTGAGGAGGACAGAGCGAGCCATCTCAAGGAGACAGAAGCAACGTCACCGACCTGTTGCTGTTTGGGAATCTGAAGGCCGCAATGACTGTGCTGCTACGGATGCTTGACGTCGGTTTCTTCGATCAACCCCCCACCGGTGTATATTCCATGCGTCAAAAGATCACCCCCCCAGCTTGGCACTCCCGCAAACGCAACCTACACTCGGATTTACCTTAGCTCAGAGAAAAGAAGACGAGCTTTGCTCGCAACTCTGCAGTGAGCTCGCTCGTAGAAGACAGCACCAAAGCTTCCGCCGCAGGTTACTCGAGCTAGCGTAAAGAGCACTCATTTACATTAGCCCAAAAGCACAATGGAATCAAGAAGAGAGAGACAAGCTGACTGTTCTCCTGCCACTGTTCGACCGTGACACCTCGTTTCATTTGGTGGAACCAACAAGCGTGAGCTTCTCTGCTGCTTACTCGAGCTAGCGTGGGATGTTTTATATATAGATCAGATGGGAACACGGAGGCATGGATTTGTAGTCTTCTCGTTCTGTATCTGTTTCAGACATCTTTGATGAGATTAATCCTCACAAGAACATCTCGAACGTAGTTTAATGTAAAGATGGTTTTTGTCCTTCCGAAGGATACTATCAAACATTTATTGATCGGAAACTAGAATTATTGGCAGGAGTCATGTCAATGGATAAGAATAAGCATATGGTGGACATGATCATTAAGTATTCTACAAGTTCTCTTCTTCGAGAGCACTTGAAACATTTTGTCGAGCTCCATCATTCGACGCTTAAATGTACTCGATGGCCAATAGCTGTTTCCAAGCCACCCAAAGTCTTTCACACTTGTAGATCATGTTCTATATTTCAATGACGGAAAGATCACATGCAAATGGGTCCATTCTATCGGATCAGAAAAGAAAGATGAATAAACAAGTGAAGAAGAAGAAGAAGATTAATCTGTCCGCTGGTCGTCGATTGGTCTCCAAAAGAAGAAGAAGAAGAATTCCCGAGAGTTTCGCTGCTTGCTGGTGCCTGAAACATGGGCAGATGCACAAGGCTAAGGAAGAAAGACCACTGGTTGATGAGGAGCTCAGGAACTGTGCCCGAACTGCCTACCTAACACTCGAAAAGATGCCAGGATTGGGTTCGAGGTTGTCCCTTCTTTGTCAACCTGAAAGATGAAGACCATCTGTGTCTTGCTCAGAGCATCGGAGGGCACCGAACAATGCCTGCTGAACCCCAAGCTAAGCTAGTGGGGTATCTTTTCTCTTGCTGGACTCCAAAAGTGGTGGTCTCAGAGTCGCCATCAGTGACTCTTGCTATCAGCAATTATCTATGGGATCATCATATACACTCTCATAGATCACATGACTTACTTATCGTCATCCATCTACCTATCCAACTCGTAGATCCAGACAGCTATCTCGACAAGAGAACAAGGCTCGCCACAAGTTCAGAATCAAATTGCCTGAATTATTGGCGTCTCTCTCTCTATCTCTCTCTCTCTCTCTCTCTCTCTCTCTCTCTCTCTCTCGTTCTGCTTCTGCTCTCGCATCACTTTTTTGTTATCTGTATCACTGACCTCCTTTCATACCTTTTCTTACCTCTCTTCCCCCTTTAACGAGAGAAAAAGGATGGAAAGTTTCAGATTTCTCCGAAAAGCTTCTGCATGGAGAGGTGGCTCCATCCATGGAATCCTTTTGCTAGTGGGAGTTTCATGCCATAATGAATCAACAAGGTAGTGGAGATATACCTCACAGGCAGAGATACTGCTCCTCCAAGGTGCCATGATTGAGCTGGATCTCCCAACCCCACCAAAGCCTCTCCACTGATTCAGCACCATGTGACGATGTCAGTCTGTGTCCTTGGCACCACCTCTCCCAGCTGCAGAAACTAGAGCTATCAGAAGGGATAAAAAGCTAACAAGAGCAACAATCATAAGAGTAAAATGCCAAGAGAAGCAGCACTGTGCCAGATCTAGGCAAGGATTTACAGAGCGTAAGATTACTTACTAGTCATTGTCCAGATCCTGTAGAAAGGCCTACTTCCAGTACATAACATATATATAATTCAGGAACATGAATGGTCAGACCAGAAATAAAAACAATTATGGAGTTAAAAACCCCCCCTCTCCCCTCTGTTAAGGTTCTATGAAACCAATCGAATTCTTTAAGGTGATTCCCATCTCTCACCTTTCCGGTCCCTTCTCATGGTCAGCATTACACCTGGCAGCCACATACTCTTCGACGACGGATTGGAGAAGAGGAGTTCCTGTGGATGCTTTTCTCTGTTATTGATTGACCAGAAGAGTTGGTACCCAATGGAACAACTTTTTTGGGTAACCAGAGCACAACATTAACTAGAAAAAGGTGAGAAAGTTTTCTGGAGGAGCCAAACCAACCTCCCTCCCATGTGGGCATCAGCTGGATTGCAAGTCACACCCGAACTTTACGCCCAAAAATAGCTGTAGCTTTTCTTTCTTCCTTCTCTCTTCTTTTATTCCTGTCCTCCAGGGAGGGGAGGGGAGGGGAGAGGGAGGTGGGTGGGTGGGTGGGTGGAAGAAAGCTGCAGTCTTTTTGGCTGGGTGAGAGAACACAGCCAGCCCGAGTACTGCAGACAACTCATTTCCCATCCTGTGGAGGCTTTCTTTCAGTAAGATTTGACAATGGAAGCTCACTTCTCTCTCTCTCTCTCTCTCTCTCTCTCTCTCCTCTTCTTCTTTTTCTTTTCTTTAGATAAGATAGTTAATAATGTAATGTTTTGTGCTTTTTAGGTGGACATAATTCCACTTTATCTGCTTTTGCTAGCTAGCTCATGATTCCATCTGCATGAATGATTTCTTTGTGCATATCTTTCAGGTAATCAATCCCTTTTTTTTATCAAAAGTGGAGAGCCTTTAGCTGATGCCCTTAATCTCTATCTATCATCCGTCGACAATAAACTATGTGAGAACTCTCTCACGCAGGCCATTCTTCTCGAGGCCTGCGTCAAGATCTCAAAGTCCATCCCCCGGGAGGAATTAGACAGACTTACTTTGATCCTACTTACATGAATAAATAAGAAAGACTAAGCGTAGTATAATCATAATACATGGGCGCCGAGAGAAAATCCAGGACGAGGGTGTTGGTGAGGAGTCGTTTTCTGTAATGCATTTGGTAGCACATTTTGACAAAGCGATGAGAGGAATGGGAATAAAGTTGTAGGCCTTTTAGGCACTCCAATAAATTTGCACAATCCTTGTCAGTACAGATTGCTGGCTGGCTGGCCGGCCGGGGCAGGGCATGCTTTTCCTTTGTTTTTCTTACTAAGGATGATCAAACCACCAACTACAGTCATCATCAAAATCAAAGTTTATTAAAATTCCAGGGAACCACTTTAGGCACATAATAATAACATGATATTTCGGCCCTTTTCGTTGTATACACCCAAATCACAGGCCCACAAACCAAACAAGATATATGCACCATATAGAGACAAAGCCCATCTAGTAGTTTTGTGTCAAGCCCACCTGATCAATCCAGAAATGCACAGCACAAAGGTGTCAGGTAGCAGCTACGCGTTGTTCTTCTCTATGCAGTAGATTCGGTGGACATAATAAAGAGGCCTTTTGTCACACGGTAGCAACAGGTTGTTGAGGTTCTTTTTCTGCAAGTTGGTTGCTCAGGAATTCCAGCACCGATTGACGCTGCAATGAGTGGGGGAGGGGCCAAGAACATCAGAACCAACATGAGTTGAATGGAAGGTGAAAAGCGGATAAAAACTAACTACCCTTTGTTCTAATCCAGCTTCACTGGGTTCCAGCTTCAAGGATTCTAGCCAACTTATTGCTTCCTTAAATCCGTCTATTGCCACATCCTCATTTCCCAGATTCCTATCCACGTCCGCAACTTTGGCAAGAGAAATTGCCAGATCAACAACCTACAAAGAATTTAGCCACTTCATAGATAAGCTGGAGAATTAAGCAAAGTTAAACAGTGATGCTACAGAAAACTAATTAACCTGCTCCAAGGAAATGAGGTCCACATTATATTATGTTATAATAGAAAAGGTACCGATTTAGTTATAATATGTCATTCACATTATTTTACAACAACAAAAAAAACCCTGATTATAAAAGAGGTCCACACAAATAATTTTAGCAGAAATGAGTAATTTAATTCTGTTACTTTTATGTGACAGAAATTTGTGCACCTCAAACTGGGCTTATATCGACAAGGGTGATAACTAATGCGGCATGCATGATCAACCAGCCATGTCAGATCCTGACCCCCTGGTTTTTAAAAGGATTAGCAGGATGTATCAGAATTGACTGACGTAACTGATCTCAGACAAGTTCCCATCAATCACAGCAGTCCAAACTCCAAACGATACTCACGGATGGTCCAATTCAAGTCCATCACGATGATTGTGAGCCAATTTCTTCTGGCCAATTTCCAACTAATCTATGATTTATCATGGCCGATATCCATATGCATAAAATAAAAAAGTAAAAAAGATCCCACAGTCTGATTCAGAAGATTCCATCAAACTGGAATCCCATACTATCAATGACAACCGCATTTCCCAATCCTGCTAACTAATGTTAAACAGAAAAATAATCAAGTTCAGTATAAAAACGTACTACTCTTGTCTACTTTCATAATGTTTGACATTAAGTCACAATTTAGATGGCTTTAATCTGAAAGAACAGAAATAATTATTTAAATTACCTATGAATGCATGCATGCATGCATGTGTTAGTTCCTCAAAGCAAGACAAAAGAGGAGAGCCTAAGCCAACAAAATAATTGCTAACCTGGGAAGACAAATTTGTGTGCTCTTTGACTGCATTTCGACGAACATCCAAAGACTTTGCATAGTAACTTCTTGCCGATTGCAGGTCTCCATCATAGTATCTAAGATCTCCTATTTTATTTAATGAAACAGACAGTGTGTGCACCAACTACAAAAAAGAAGCTTGTTTCAAATGCTCAAATAAACATCAAGCCAGGATTCATATATGATATTTTCAGTTACTCAACATTTAATCAAAACTAGAAATAATAACCTCAAGATCTTTGGCAGGCAGCTTTGAGAGGAATTCCACACTCTCTTCATAGTAACCAACAGCTGAACTAGCATCCCCCATTGCTCGACTGCAGGCCCAAGAATATGTTACAGATGTTGATCAGCAATGCATGACTTGTATAACAAAAGAAGGGAATATGGAGCTGTGGTTACATGCCAAGTGGATTTAGTATGAGGTGAAGATGGAAGTCGCAAACACAATTCCGAGGTCAAAGATTGTCAAACAAATAATAATTTGTTTTGGAAAAAAAGCAAAGCAAGCATAATTGAGTTCACCACATCATTCCTTGTTTACACTAAGTTTGAGTGGTCTCTGTGACAACAATTTCCTTCTTGGTAGTCCCATATGCTTGTACTCGAATTACAGTTCTCTTAATCATATATATCTAAATGATCTAGATAGGATTGCATATGCATTTGATGACACCACCACCCACACACCATTGCTGCTCACTAAAGCCTTGCTAAACATAATTATGAATAACATGTATACATGTAATGTAACTTGGGAAGAAAAAAGTTCCAAAACTAGATCGTCAATTATTATACTTGAAAATGCATCATAAAATACCATAAATAAGACTTCATCATGAACAAACAAAAAGTTTCTGATATGTCAAAAACCGTTCCTACAGTGCACACTTGCAAAATACAGTATAGACAAGCTAAGGGCGTAGAAAAACACACCAGCAATCCCCTAGCAGTCCTAGGACAGCTCCAAGCTGTGAACATAACTCGGGTGTATCACCTGACGTCTGCAACTGATCCCTGATATCCTCTGCACAGATACTTAGTCTTGACTTAGCACTCTCTATATTTTTTCCACGGAAGGCCTGCAGATGATGTGTCCCATAAAGTTACACACTTCACCAGATAAAATATAATTCCTTGTGACATCTAAAAACATTAAGCATTAATAAAGAAATCATCAGTTTATCATTCAGAAATTTTCCTGTAAATCGTTTTACACAAGGTCCTGAAAGGATTTTACAACCACCAACTGGATGTGAAACCCCTACAATGGCTATCAAATTCCTAGCAAGGGCAAAAGTAGGGCAACATAGTTTTAAGACCAAGCAATTAGGTGCATTTCGGTATGCTAGGAAAAAGGGTAGAAAAATTGAAATGACCAACTTTAATTAAGCATGATGCAATGTAAAGGAACCTATAGCCCTGGAACACACAGTTATATAGCCAACGATATTTTCCACTCACCCTCATAGCTTGTTGCACTAGAAAAGCACCTCGCTCCATAGAAACATCACCATAGATTACAGTCTTAGGTACATCTTTTACTTCCGTTGCATCTGCATTGCCATGCGACCTCTTGATTCTTGCATGCCCATCAATGAAACGATCAACAACAACCTGAAGATCTGTGTCAGGCTCAATCTTCTCTATGTCAGCACCACACAGCGGGCAATCCTTAAAGCGGGATATGCATACTCTGTAAGTTGGTCAGAAAGTAAGAAACCATAAAATCCTTCAATGAGTAAAGCACATGAAATTTCTCACCTGTATCCACCACTCACCTGCAAAATTTGTGGGAGCAGGGGATACACTTGCTACTTTGATAAAGCAAGCTTTGGCAAATCATGCAGCTCAGAGGTCCCAGTTTAAAAGTATGGGAATCGAAGCCATAGGGACACTTAGGAGATACTGTATCAGAAGGATTGCTTTCTTCGTCACCCTTGTTTTCATTTTCCGCCTGCTGTTTTTCATTATTCACAGATTTCATTGGACAGGCACCACCAACTGAAGCGCCTTTAGCAAATGGACAAAGAGAACTCATATTGCTCAACTGGACCAAGAAAAACATATGGTGTTAGCGCAAAAACAAACTGCTCCTAGACGTGAGAGATGGAACATGACAAGAATCTTTATCCATGCATTTGATAAAAAAGGACTATAAAATCCTTGCATATAAAAAGTAAATGCTGTGTACTGCAGAATTTGTGGGAGGTTGTATACGTGCATATGTATGTGTGTATGTATGAAGTACATGTATGCGTATATGCATATATATTATGTATGAGTAAGTGTACAAGTGAAATATCGCTTCATTTCCTGCATAATAATGGAAATTTCATACTTAACCCTTGAGATGTTGGAGTGAGCTATATAACCGTTAAAAAAGCAAAAACAAATTACAAACACCTATTCTTTTGGGGTTATACATAAAAGAAACTAGACAAGAAACCTCCATATGTACTCCAAAGGAGGGAAATTATGATGGTTCCAGGGCGTTTAAGGGATATATCACTAACTAATGTATAAAAGAAACCAAATTGTAGATAGTTTAACTAAGCATAATTAAAAACACCAACAAGCTAAATCAAACAATTCTATGCTTTGATCCAAATTACAATCTACAACCATCCAAATTAATCAGATTTTGGTTCCTGTGTTTTCAGAAAATTCTAGATCAAAAAATAAAGAAAATCAAGCTTGTCATGGCAAGTCAGCTGCCTCTATCCTATGCTTATGCACTCAAATCAGAAACATTAAAAAAGAAGGCACATGCCATATAATAAGTTTTTATCTCTCTCTTCAAATAAGTATGTAATGATAGATATGAAAGCTACAATTATTCATTATATGTAGAGACACTTAATGTTTTCTTTTTCAACTATTATATGCACATTTTCTCTCCTCTTTATGTCCACTTGTTGCTGCCTAAATCCCAACACCTGAACCCCCTTCCCTCCAGACCGCAAAAAATAAGGCAAATAAGTTAAAATTGATGTGAACCAGGATTGGGTAGCAATCCCCAGTCCCCAGGTCCAAACAGATATACATCTCTTGGTTTAGGAAGGATTAACCACCCAGAAACAAAAGAATCATAACATACAGCAGATTTAAGGATTTTTTGATATGAAATCTGCATTACCGATTCCCCAAAAAAAAAAGAAACACTACCTAAATGAAATTCCAACGCAACGTATGAACACCTAAAAAATGCAAGAGAACTCGCCTTTTGATGATGGTTCATATTCCTGAAATGGTCTTTTAAGGACTCGATTACTAAAAGCAACTAAACATAACGATACCATTTTACTCTGTCCTCAAACTTCACCCTCCAACAATAACACCACTGCTAGCCTATATTGTCTGCTCTGTGCTTACTCCATCCACCATATTTCCAAGATTGCCTTGAGCATTAGCATCATTATTGATTTTCTATGTTAAAGATGAAGCTCGCCCTCTGCTTCTGTTGCTGTGAGAGGTGAAGGTAACAGTAAGTCAATGGAAATCTCAATGACTTGGACTTTAATAAACCAAAACATCTTCATGTAATGTCTTACTAGAAGTTTGTTGGCATTCTCAGGAATCAATAGATACATATTTATTCTCCAGAACATCGCATTATTGATATGAAACATGATGATGAAAAATTAGGTGGTTCGGGTCAAGGTATTGTGTGGCTTGAGAAATGGAGTAGGCATCTAACATATCGGTGGGACAAGTTGGATTATTTGGGGCTTTTAATGAATTATCAAGGTGGAGGGATTGAAGATGAAAGCAAGAAGTTATGTTTCTGTGAGATTGTCTAATAGTTTATTATATCAATGTAAGAATTTATGTTTGGGCTTCACTATAAGTAGTTTATCATTAAATAGAAATTCAAAGGGCCACCAGTTTTGTTCATTTATAGAGAATGATGTAGGAATTAAATGATAGAATAAGAGGAGAAAAATCAGGTTACTAAAAAATGAAAAGCGGTGACATAATATAAGGATAAGTGGCCCAGCTAAAATTCATAAAAGTCGTCTACAAAATCAAATTCGACAAACACCTAATCGTACGCATAAGGAAATATACCTCACCTAATATAACCAAGTATCAAAAAAGATTAATAAAACTGCTTCGTAGATTTTCTTTTAGTTCCCTCTTAGACATCCAACATTTCTCTAGGTATTTAAGTTTTTCTAGGGTTTTTTACTCTCATAAATAAAGCAACCAGCACAAATAGGGGGAAAAAAACCTGGTTATGTTTTTTTCCCTCTTTAGAGCTCCCAAATCAACTACAAATTAGCTAAAACCTTAATTAGGCCATAACCAAGAGTAAAAGAACTGCTCCAAAGAGAAGAACTTTGAAGAACAATCGACATCGGAATCGAAATAAGCAGACCGATCTAATAATCCCTATCAATACAAAATTATCAACAGCACATAACAAATAGCCCGAGAGAAGTACTCGAGCAAGAATCAAGACTTGGTCGTTTCTTGATCCGACACAGCCTCATACAAAGTACACGTCAAAACGGGCACCCTCGGCTGCAAACTCTAATCTCAGCGATCCAAATTCCTCGAGTACACAAAAGGACAACAAAAGAAGAAGAGGAGGAAGGATACTATATCCGATGGCGCGATGGCAGCGGGAAGGAAGTCGTCGCCGCGGTCGCGGGTGGCGAGGGGAAACAACGAGGCCGAGCTGTTGTGGAGATGAGGGATCGGGGATGGGGTTTGAAGCGGAGCCACATAAATTTCTTTGGATGTTAGGGTTCGATTGCGGGAGATATTTTGGGTCGTGATGAGATTGGGTTCGGCCGAGCCCAACATTTTGATTCGGTCCATTTCGATCCGGATTTATAGGAATTCTTATTTATTACCTTGCAATTTTTTTATTATATAATTTAATGTATTTACCATTTTGATGTTATTTTATGAATTGTTTTTCTCCATCGTAATAAAAATTTCTTTTTTTTTCCTTCCAACAAAATTTTAAAAAAAATAAATATTATATATAGTAGTTTGATGATCAATAAATTCTCAGAGATATTTTTTGGGAGATGTCATTTTTTATATTTTTCAAAGGGTGATTCTCATTTGTTATAATAGTTGAAATGTTCATTGATTAATCATCTTTGAATTTTATAATATTTTGAGAAATGGTAATCTGATTCATCTTTGAATATGCTTTATATTATTTTGAGAAGTTTGTTAGATAAAAAAAAATATATCATTTTACTATTTATAATCAATCTTATCCGTCTACTCCCCTTTTGCCTCACTACAATGCTTCCCTTACCTCCATCCTTCTCTATCTCCATCTCTGTTTCTGTTTCTGTTTCCTTCTTCCTCTTCCCTCATCTTCTAACACTCACTGAAGATAAATAAGAGCATCGTTTAATGTTAGTTCGATGTTATTTGTCACTCATTCTTTCTCTTTCCTCATCTTCTGACACTTGATGAAGATGAATAAAGATATTGCTCAGTTCGATATTGTTTATAGCTCTAACATTACTTGTCTCTCATTACTTGAAAAAAAAGAAGAAAAGAGAATAGAAGAAAAAGTATATTTATATTCATTTATAAATAAATATATTTAAAATATTAAAGATTTTTAAAATAAAATTATAAATAGCAAGGAGGGTTGTCAATAAAAATGTTTTTTCTAAACCACTAAAGATACCTATTTAATATCATATAATTTTTTTCTAGATGAGTTGATTTTTATTAGGTCTTGAGTCCATTATTCTTTTGATAAACTTATGTTGTCTTCATCTTGATGGAGACATCAAAAACATTATAAGCCTATGGATATTGCTCCGACCAATTAGAAAAATAAAATCCAAATAGAGACTTTTAAAATAAGATGGTATCTCATATTTAAATATTTATTGCCTTAAGTTATACATAAACATATTGACTAAAATAATGTTGATGATGTCAGAAGAAAAAAGAAAGAAAAAACTACAAGCGACAAAGCTTAGTAAGCTCATTGTTTATCGAAGGGAACAACATTTTCTTTCTTTTGATTGACTTCTCTCATAGAAGAAGATTTAATAACGAGAGTCATCTTCGTTATTGGATTTGGAGATTCGTGCTACATGCTGATATATAAAATATATATTTTAGTGGAATGATAGACAATTAATTACCTCATATATTTCAATTCAAATTTTAAAACTAAGAAACATAAAAGAAAGACTACATAAAGAGTATGAGGCGTAAATTCTTATCATATTCCCTTGTTTTGTGCACATTTATGACGAACAAGAGAAGTGAGAGAAAAAATAAAAGGTAGTGAAAAAATAAGAAGACTACCACGTACTTGCGACAAAATTAAGTATGTAAATGATGTTTGCTTATTATAAATGAATTGATATGGCATATTTCAGTACCATCTATGTGGCAACGATCAACGACTATGATAGTGCCAATAAAAGAGTTCCAAATTGACATGATGCGACATCTCAAATCCGAACAAGATAATCGCTTGCTTTTGACGTTATATAAATCGATACATATACCGTAGAGTCGGTAACCATTAACAGACTATGTACGATCGATCTTCGTTCATAGGTAAAAAAATCGACTCCCTTACCAATGTCAAAGGGGAAGGACTTCGAACACTTAACTCCTTCTAACTTCACTCGATACTAATTTAAACTTCGGAGGGATCGAGTCGAGAAATCTCCCTCCCAGCTTCGATTTGTGTGCATGAGCTCGACGATGAAAAAACAGAGAACTCGTTAAGAAAGAAGACCGCACTCAGAAGACGAGGCTTGAACCCAACCTGACCCGACGCCTACTTCTACTATCCAAGCATTCGTGTGAACGACTTTAAGTATCCAAGATTGGAACGAGTCAGGTTAACACCTTGGCCACGATATAAAGATTTTTCGAATCATGAATGACATTTACTTAGGAACACCGTTCAAAACCCACTCATTATCGCAAAATTGGCATCCAACAGTGGCGATTTGATCCATCAGGATTCTTGGAATAGTGTGTTGTAATTGATAAGTAGAAAGAAGCACGAGTGGAGATGATCCGTGGCCGATGCTGAAAGCACAAGATGGTGGTAGGTAATGGAAAAGGCCACAGATTGGAGGAAGCATTAGCTTCGGCATGTACTTTTAGAGGAGGTTCACCTAACTCAGACCTTTCGATTAGAAGTTTTGTCGTATGTAGAGATGCTAATGTATATTTTTTTTTTTGTCTTTTGTAAGTATTCGTATTTATCTAAATTATTTAAATTAATTTTAAAAGTTAAAACTTAAAAATTATTTGAGTTACTTTTCGATAGTTCATGCATTTTTTTCGATCTTTGGAATTATCTTAAATAGAAGTTTAGTAAGTTTAATCAAGTGCTCAAATAATATGGTTTGAACCCGAATTCAAGTACCTAAATAGTTAACTAGATTTATAATCTTGAGAGTATTATATTATATATATATATATATATATAATTTGTAATGAGCCTTATCTTGATAAATATGATCATGTTTAGGGACTATTGAGATGAACAAATGATTCGTTATCCATGAAGATGTTACTTACGGATGTAACTATTCTTGCAATTCAATTTGGCTGCATTTGTTGCATGCTAATTCTGAAAGGGGTGTTTGAAAGAACACCAACACTGTCCTCACAATCACTCGAGAATCCATGAAGGAGACACCAATCGGACGGCTAGATTCGTTGGACCTCGTGGATAAGTGTGTGTAGGTGAATCGTTTGACCTCGTAGATTGGGCTCGGTAAACAGAAGGGAATTGACATCATGAGCGGCATCAGCGTGAAAGGGTTGGCTTTGATCATTACGGTGGACGGTGAGACAAAGTCAACTCTCGAAGAACAGTTGAAGTTGGCCGCTTGCTCGTTTTAATATTATTATTGTAAGCTACAAACAAATACATGCAAAATTTTACTCAGAATTTAGGAAGAAATGCAGATCATGAGCAGGAAGAAGAGCCGATTTCTTTCACAGCTTTTGACAGCTCTTTTGGTGGCATATGTTTTCCCCAAGCTTTGAACAATGACTTGCTACCAGATGTTCTTCACCTCCAATGGTCAGATACGGCACCGAGTACTCCTCCTCCCATCTCCTTGATCACAGCAATTATATCTCTCAACCAATTGTGTCTTTGGCTAGCGATCATTAAGATTGCCAGGGATTGATTCATCAGTGTACCGGAGTTACGTACTTTGACCAACCATGCAAAATGGCAACACCATCCCTTTGGGAGCGGGGAGTGCCTTGTGCATCAGGTATTCTGGGCTTGCAGGAACTCCTCTATTTAAGTGCATCTCTCTCCCTTCTTTTCTCTTCTTTCTTAGATCCTCAAGCACGCCTGGTCTTCTTGGTTGTTAGAGGTACAGCGATGGAGGAGTGCATGGACTTGCCCCCCGGCTTCAGATTCCACCCCACGGACGAAGAGATCATAACCCACTACCTTTCACCCAAGGTCGTCGACCATGGCTTCTCTGCAAGAGCCATAGGGGACGTGGATTTGAACAGGTGCGAGCCGTGGGATCTTCCAGGTGAGCTCGCCTTCTCTTTCTCCTTGACCCTTTGCTGGTTGAACCCCAGTTTTGGTGTGTTGAGTTCTCCGGCTTTCTTCTTTTCGCAGGCAGGGCAAAGATGGGAGCGAAAGAATGGTACTTCTTCTGCCAAAGGGACAGGAAGTACCCGACCGGCACGAGGACCAACAGAGCCACCGAGGCCGGCTTTTGGAAAGCCACGGGAAAAGATAAGGAGATCTTTAAGGGGAGAGGAGTTCTCGTGGGCATGAAGAAGACCCTTGTGTTCTACAGAGGAAGGGCTCCCAAAGGAGAGAAGACCAGCTGGGTGATGCATGAGTACAGGCTCGAAGGCACTTCATGTCTCTCCCATCTCCCCAAGTATGCGAAGGTACTGTACTGTTCTTCTTCATTTCTGTGTATGTCCTGCGGCAGAGTTATCTCTTTGCATGAAGAATCTGAACTCTACGATCGCAGGACGACTGGGTTGTGTGCAGGATTCTCCACAAGGATGTGGTGCCTGTCTTGGACAGGATCAAGTCTTTTGGAAACGATCCTTTCATCGATCCCCTCTACGGTTGTGCAACAAGGCCCGGTTCAAGTTTCAGCAGCAAAGAGGAGAGCTTCGACTTCAGGAATATTCCGGCAAGCTTCTCATCTATGATGGGCATGGAGAACCAACAGGTGATGAGCCATCAAGTTCCTACGAATCCACCCGCGAATCCTGCGTTCTTCGCACCGGCCCCTCCTCAGAGCTCCTGCTACTTGAACTATCTGCACCGAGAGGACGAAGCATTGATGCTGAGAGCTTTTGCAGCCACGGGAACTGATGCGCCGTGTGCCATCAGGAGGCTTTACAACATGGAGCAGTGCTCAAACCACTCGGTGGGCTGCCCTTCTCAGGAAACGGGGCTGAGCACCGACCACAACACGGAGATCTCCTCGGTGGCTTCGAGGGTGTACGACGACCTCGATGTCCCTTCCTCGACTCGACCAGTTCTCGATCTGGAGAACATTTGGAAGTACTGATGCAACTGAGATTAATGCATCTCGATTGATCGCTCCACCATCATGCAGAGAGATCAAAACTCATTCTGAGGGAACGAGAATTGTGAGGACTGATGTAAAAGCATCGATTCTTTTGTTGGAGCCATCGAACATATGTTAATTCTGTCATATCAACTATCTGGAATTCTGTCATGGATCAACTGGCCTTTGTTTTACGGATCTACTTGTTGCTTTCATCACACACACACCTCTCTCGAATCAATTCAGATACCGATCAGAAAAGAACACAAGATTTGCTTCGGCTGATAACTTACGTTCCATTTCACCCGAAGCAAAGCGTTTCCGTTCCTTCCGAAGACTTGGTGTGAAGAGGAGAACCGCCGTTTCCGCCACAGCCCACCTTTCATGCATCGAAAACCGGAGAAGAAACAGTGAGGAATATTCTCGCCAAACAGTAACCTACTCCTCACGTACCTTTTAACCCCATGCATAACTCGTGCCCATCGTGACTCCACTTCAGCTTTCACTGACTCGATGTACTTAGCTGCTATTTTTCCTTTCTCGATAACAGTAAAAGCATGCAATAACTGTGACGCTGTGCATGCAGTTTCATGCATCAAATAAGCAGCTGGTGATGTTGGTAAATCTCCTCATAACAAAAATGAGCTGAAGTGAATGGATTTGCTGCCTTCCTTGAGGGATTTTTTCCATGAAGGGGGCCTTCAATCGACCAATCATTTGTGGCTCTTTCCATCCATAATTAGATCAGAACTGATTGGTACTTTTTTGAGTTATCCCTGAAGCAATCTTCCCCCATTTTATGCGACTTCACGAAGAAGACACTCACCTTGGTTTCTGTCCACGGGTGTATGAATCGACCACAGAAGCATTGTTGCACACGTTGCCATGCGTACAAGAAACGATCACGCAACGGCACCCTCCGAGATCAACCCCTCTACACTGCTCCATGGAAGTTTACAATCTGAGCTGCAAGAGATCCGCGCTGAGATGGGCTTACGTACATGGATGAGTCTTGCAAGCCACAACCGGAGGTCCGGTGGTCCTCATTCATGGTCCTTTTCTCCAGCATCATTGTTTTTTGCAGGAACGACGGAACCTTAGACTTCAAATGAGGGACTGACACCTAACAAGACCTAGACGAAGGCAAACGAATCTTAGCTTCCGTTATGTGCCGGTGGTTCATCTGAGTTCATCCTCAACATCCTCATCTTTTCTTCCATGTCTCTGTCTCACCATCCGCGTGTACAGTGATCAGGAGCACTCACCAACCTACCAAATTCTGTAGTGCAGGCAAAAGAACCCAAAGCATAAAAGAGTGATGGGACTGTGATGTGTTGGGGTGCTGTGTGGATAGAGCGGGGTCAGTCTGATCAGGTGAACAAGGTTGGCTGACTAGGAGTTCTCTGAAACTGTCTTCTCTCTACCTCTTTGATCCTCTCTCCTTGTTCTTTTAGTGATGTGAGTCAGCATGAAGACTCTTGGAACCCAAATTGTAGAGCGTTGCTTGGTCTATCGAAGAGTTCGATTGGCATTTGTTAACCAGCCAAATTCCAAGATAAAAAAATGATGTGCTACATCTGTGTGATCCCAAAGTCGCCAAGAAACGGATCAGATGCCGACATGAGGAAATTTTCCTCCATCGTTAGACTTGGAGATGAGATCTACACTTGTGGGGACTGTAACATCATGTTTCCTTTAGTCTTGGAGATGAGATCTACGGTGGTGGGGACGGTAACAGCATGTTTCAGTGTGCGGCTTTGCCAAGTGTTGCGACTGCGTTTCCTAGGAAAAATGCGTTGACTGTGTCCTCGGATCTCGGCTTCAGCTGTTAGATTTGCTACAACGTGTCAGATTCGTTTAAGATCCCTCCCGTGGGATGTTTCTTTGTCATCTACTAAGAAAACTTAGTGTAAGAGATAAGATCAAGATAACTTCTTTCGGTGGAGTCTTTGTTTCTTTTGAGGATTGCAGAAAGAAATAATGGAAGGAGCTTAAAAATCTCGTTGACTTCGTCAGAACAATGACTGCACTCGAGTTCCATTAAAAGAGAAAGGAAGAACGTAATAATATTACACGTATCTATCAAAAATTATTTCTTACTTAGGGAATAAGAAAAAACTAATATGAAAAACAAAAGAAACATGAGAAAAATACACACTATATATAAATATTTGGAAGTAATTTATATTATGTTATTGATGATAAAAAATATCATTGATGTCTTGATCAGTCTGGTGTTATCCGAACCCATATACGTTAGGTTTATTCAACGTGTTTTTGAGGTGAAATATTGAACTATCGAGATATCACGTGTTCGAAGATCCATTCAATGTCTAAGTTGGTAATATGAAATATAAGAATATGAATAGTAAAAAAAATCTTCCTTTTCATAATAGAGATGAGCCTACGTACCTTCATGCTGACTGGGGCAATGGGGACCCACATATGGGTCCCAGCAGATCATCAACAGGGACCCACGATAGCTCAACGGCTATAAATTTTAAGACCCACAAATCAGCCTGTTTAAGCGAGACGTCGGTGGATCCGAAACAGAGGTGTCTTAGAGCGCCCATGGGCCGAGCGAAGTGGCGCGGGTGGCCGAGGCTCCTTCGAAGCGGGCGGCGATGGACGCGGGAAGGGTGGCATCCGGCTTTGGGCGGACCACCTTCCCGCCAGGCGCTCTTGTTGGCTGCGGATGCTCTTCGACGATCCAAGGAGACGTCGATGCCCTGGCACATCCAAGATCCTCGGACACGGTAATTATCCCAACCTATCTTTAGTAATCCGTTTGAAGGAGTAGGGTTTTGGCATGTATTGGTGATTGTTAATTCGACCGAAGAACCAAGAATGTGCTTTGTCATGTTCTTCTAAATCTGGAGTTCTTTATCGAATTGAAGCCATGTCTGGTTTTACTAGCGGGCAACATATTTTCTTTCCTGCTTTAGGGGGAAAAAGGTTGATTCTTGACAGAATTTTTGGTGTCAGAACAAGCTCCTGGTTTCTCTCCCTGAAATGAGTGTTATAACTCATGGTGTTGATGGCTAGAAATGCATGAGGAGTTGAGGCATTGGGGCTTTTAGGTTTTGCTGCGTCATTCAGTGCCTCGACGGAATGCACGAGCCTTCCGGGGAAGGTCGATATATTAGAACAAGTAGAGAAACTAACTCCGAAACTCAAACCTCGGTCACCTAGATTGCAAAGAGTGGCCTTTTTATTAGTTTGTCAAAATTCTTGAGTTCCTTCATAACATTGTCACTGACAACCACAAGGGAGACAATACTGCTGGACTGATTGATATCCTTTTTTTTAAAATCTTTTTAAGGTACTTTCACCTATTAATTATTTTAACTTAGGTTATATAAGTTCCAAAAGACTAATGTTGATGGAAATTTTATAGGCAAACACAGGGTGTCAAATAGAAATGCCAATTCAGGAAATGTAAACCATAACTTCAAGAAATGTAGGGCGTGAATGAAAAATCTCCCTTTTTTTTTTTTTTTTGCAGATGAATAGTAATGGATTGTTCCAGTTAGAGAAGCTGTTTGAAGTGCATGTGCTTATTGTTGCACTAAATTTTACTTCTTTTTTTTTTTGTTTTATAGACTTAGTCTTGAATGAATGATTCACTCGATTTGGATCGGTTTTTCTTATTGAGTACATTTCTCAAAATATGATTGTTATCCAAATAGAGTAGTATTGGGTTATCTCTTTTAATGTATAAAATTTGTTTTTGCCATATTTCTCCTGGTACCAGAATGCACACACCTCTGGCGTGACTTGGAAAACATGAAGCGAGCACTTCTGTTTGGAGTCCCCCATATTTGATTCTACCATGTTCATTGTCTGATTGCATGTCATGCATCACGTAACTGTTTCATTCAAATTTTTGTTATGATCTTGTCATTCCTGCTCGAAGGCTTTATCATTGCCATTAAAAACACTTTCTGGGCATGTTTGTAATGTTCAGATTCATGGCTCTTTATTATTTATAGAAGCCTTGGAGAAGTTGTTTATCATAACATGTGGGAAGGGATGATCATGAGTTTTCCAATTTACTCGGAGTCCCCCATATTTGATTCTACCACGTTCAGTGTCTGATTGCATGTCATGCATCACGTAACTGTTTCACAAACTGATGTTTTGTTCAAATTTTTGTTATGATCTTGTCATTCCTGCTCGAAGGCTTTATCATTGCCATTAAAAACACTTTCTGGGTATGTTTGTAATATTCAGATTCATGGCTCTTTATTATTTATAGAAGCCTTGGAGAAGTTGTTTATCATAACATGTGGGAAGGGATGATCACGAGTTTCCAATTTACTCGGTAAATTTTTAGCTTATGTTTGCATTTATTTGCTTTTCCAGAGTGTGATGTTTTCTGAAGCTAGAATAGTATGTTTTTATGATGAATCAAGATACTGATAATGAGATCTAGGTTGGGTAAATGTTGTTCTTTGCAAAGTTCAATATTTAGTTCATAGTTTGCTCGTATCTGCTGAAATGGTAGTTCTTTCTTCATATGTTGGATATTCCTCTCATCATGCTCGTAATCTTTTGTTGCTTCGTCTTCATCGTGTTGATTTGTGATTGTACTAATCAGTATCCAACCCCATAAATGACATTGTGTAGGCCTCAAGACTACTACCTAAACCATTGGTTGTTCTCGAGCATGAGCAACATTGTGCAGTAGGTTCTTTCTTTATCATCGAACAGGATGAGCTTTCAACAAGTTCAAGAGACTTAGAAGTACCCACTTGTGTGGTCAGTAGCCACTGTGGATGCATTATTAATGAGAAATAGTCATGAGCCACCTAATCATGATCTCATTCCTTTTATTTTGAGAAGAGACTCTTCAGCAGACTGTTCTCCCTTCGGTAGTTCTTTTTGCTATTAGATGTTTTAAGCTAACATGGCATTACGGACAAAAAGTGGCCATATCATTCCGAAAAGTACCATGGAGAGTCATGAATGCGTTTTGGGCTTTCTTGTGTGGTACTGGAAAGGAGAGAATGCAAGCCTTAGTTTGACCCTTGGATTGTGATAAAAGAGATGACATAATTAGCAATGCTTATGCTTTCCCAGATACTGTTTGTTGTATAGTTTAATTAGGGTGAGCTCAAAAGAAGTCTTTAGATGTGGCAATCTTCCCTTTAAGTCAGCAATTGCTGCAGCTTCAGCTTAGTTGGTGCTTTCTAGCTCTGTTATAAAGCAAGGCAAACATATTTTTATAGTTCTTGTACTTTTCATTGATCAGATTGCATCTAACACATGGGGGTTGAGTGGGTTCTTTATTTGGATGTCTGTGTTTTATGCATGGGAAAGTAGTAAAATGCAAAAAAAAAAAAAAACATGTCAATTTGTCTTTGTTCTATATGTCTTATGGTGTCATATCACTTTCTTTTATTAGGCTGATGCTACTAACAGTCCAAGCTAATGCATTGTGGAATTTAGGTTTCTGCAAAGATGGTGGACGTTCAGTTGCCAAAAGCAGGTAAATGTCATTTTCTTAAAGTTGTATATTCTCTGCATTGTCTCTAAGTTGCATTGTTATCAAACTCGAACTAAGTTGCATAGTTAGGACACCGATTTAACAAAGCCTTAGGTTATCGATATCGTCTAAGTAGAAAAAGAAAATGAGGGTGAAAATAGTTGATGAGAGAGAGAGAGAGACGATAATAGTGGCTAATGGAGAATAAAGAATACAAAATAAGAGCTATAACCAAAGTGTCAATGAACATAACAAAAGAGGAGAGATGAGAGAGGAATCCACTATTAGTTATAGAAGAAAACTTGATTTTTTTTTCTTTTGCTAATGATAGGAGAAATATAATCAACAAATTATTATCTAACATGTAATCATATGACATAAGAGAGATAAGATCTATCCCTTTGAGTCTAAAGGGGATGTTATGAGTTGTCTCCCCCCTTACTTACGTGAACATGAGTTCAAGACGTGGATCTAAACTATGTTAGGTTGATTAAGATGTCATCGATTTTCTTTCAACACTAAAAAAGAAAGATTCAATACCTTAAAAAAGATTAAATTTTTATATGTAGAATCAAAGATGATTCAATTAATAAGCTGGACCTATCAAAAGCTTGATTTATTATTATTTTTTAGATCAAAATGATGCATCCAGTTCAGATTTGATAACTATGTTGAGTAGCCACCATACCCCATACATATATCTGCTCTAGGAATAGTTCTCTCTATGCAAATTGAAAGCTCTCATGAAACCTTAGAAATACGTGATTGCATGAATTTAATATTTTGAGCTTTAGAAATTGTAACTTTACACCTGACAAGATTGTCTGCCTGTAACTATTTGCAGGAATGAGAATCCTACTTTAGCTGCTTAAATCGTTCCTTTCCTCTCCAATGCTTTGTTCTATTGTTTGAACCAGGTCAATAGGAACACCCACTCCCGAAGAGTGTGGTCACAGTGTTGTGTGCCCTGTTTTACTTCTCCTTGGAAGTACCTGTTCACCACCATGATTGTCAGGTAGGGAGACCCGGGACTGTCAGGGATCAGTCAGTGCCTCCAAGCACCTAACAGCTTTCATAGTTGGTGGGGAGGGTAAAACCACAACACAAAAAGCCTCTGCACACCAGATGTCGGCAGTGGGATGATGACCAACCCTCCTCCGATTCAGGTGGGAACGAGAGACTTTAGCTGAGGACATGGTGTAGGGGAATGAATAGGTGTCACCTTCCATCCTTTTAACCTTCGGAAACTAAGCTGCTTTGAGGGGGGAAAAGGCACAGTCATCGTCGGAGAGGTCAGAGACGTACGTCTCTGACTTCAGTGTCGAAAAAAGTTGTTCTTAGGTTGAATCATATGGTTAAAGTTCATAGCAAGGACACTGTGCTTCGTTCTACCAAAGACTACTTGAGTTCCTGTGTGACCAGACCTTACTCGGAAGGACGAAGCATCGTCACACTTGATTCGATGTGTGCAACAGAAGCTCACAGGATAAGTTCAGTAACAAAGTCGAGAGGAATATGTAGATGACAAAGGATCGACGTTCTTCAGCAGCAGCCGAACGTTGTTGCTCTGTAGGCCCACTCTTGTTATACCGACACCCTTTGCTATGTTGCTCCAACACCTAGGAAATCTATAAAGGGCAGCCGAGTTTTCTCCCTCCCATGTCTTTTCTGACCATGAGCCAAGGCATTGCTCATGTGGTAGGCCACCGGTCGAGCGCCATGAGAGAAAAAGCTACCACCGGAGTCACCCAGCTTCTCATAAGATGCATTTCTTGCTGCTGCCACCACCTTTTCATCTGACCCTGCATAAAAGCAACGTGGATCATTCATCGGAAGTGGATGGTGATTGATGTAAAGCAAAGGTGACACCTAGCCACCATTCGACGAGGGACTTGATGAGCATGGCATAGCTTGAAAGTCGAAAAATAATACGAAACACAAGAATATGAATTTAAAGTTTTAGACTATAGTGAGAGTATGGAGAAGAAGAGGTCATACCATCGAGCATGTCAAAAGAATGCGGCTGCTGGGAGGGACTACTTCTTCGTCTGTTGAGGAAGCTGGGAGCAATCCTGCTGGTGAGGGAATTGAGAGAGAGGTCCGTGCATGTGGAATCACACTCATCTCTGGTGCCACTGATGCTCGATTCACCAGCATTGTTGCTGGTGCTGACCTCCTTCCTCCTGGGGAGGGCCTGGGCCTGAGATGGGAAAAAGATGGGGGAGCGAGCAGGTGGGTTTCGGCTCCTACGAGCATTGGACTGCTCCCTCTGCTTCCTGGCCATGATCACATGCCAATGGTTCTTGACTGCATTGTCTGTCCTGCCATGCAAGAGCCTGGCGATCTGTGCCCATTTGTTCCCGTAAAGCCTGTGGGCAGCTAAAAGCCTCTCCTCTTCTTCCTCGGAGAATGCTTTCCTGTTGATCCTTGGGTCCAACTGGTTGAACCATCTCAGTCGGCAGCTCTTCCCTGCTCAAAATCAAATCCATAAACAAGAAGAAACAAGACCGACAAGAATCAGCAAAACTCACCAATATATAGACTGGATTAAACTAGAAAAGATCAGAATATTTCTTTTCCTTCAAGTACCTGATCTTCCCTCGAGTTTCTCAGCAATCAGGTTCCAGTTTTGGGGGCCATATTGAGAGACAAGCTCCTTGAGCTTGGCATCCTCGGCTGGCCTCCAATGGCCCCTGGCGCATAGCTTGTGCTGCTGTTCCGTCTCTTGGATGATACCATGACCACCTTCTTCCTCCTTGCCTTTGTTGTAGCTCTTTCCATTCTCAGGATTCTCATGCCCCTCCATAACTGCAAGAAAGGTAGGTGGTGCTGCAGGGAACAACTCCATTTCACCTGCGTGCTGCAGTTCGTAGGGAGCCATTTCTTTCCTTTATTTATAGATCAAAGGCCCAAGATGCTCAGATGAGGGGTACAAAGATCTGAGCAGGAAGCAGAACCAAGGTTCAGAAGAAAAAGGAAGAACACCAAGACAACGCAAGGAGGAGCTGAACAGATCCTATGACAAGTTTAAAGACAAAGAGGCCTCAGAATGAGAAAAGGAGGGATCAAACCGAGGAGTCGTTCGGTATTCATGAAGATGGCAACTCAAGGACTGCAGAGAGAGTAACACTTCCTTCGGTGGAACAGAGACCCACACGAGTCTCTCTCTTCTCTCAGTGCGTGTTGACGTGCTTACTTTGAGACTGATATATAGCTCAGAGGTGTCGACACCGGTGGTCGCAAGCACGGGTTCAATGGAGAACCACTCGTGTGGGCATAGGAGTTCGAGTCCATCATCCCCCACCCGCTTATATCTGCCTCTGTCCCTCTAACCCTTTACAAAGCCATCAGAACTTTCTCTGTCTCTTTGCAATCCCCACTGTTCTTGCTGTTCTAAAGTAGCTAAGAGAAACTGTAGAGTCAGTAACCATTGTGCCCATTTGTGTTGCCATTTTCCATTCGCTACGACATCTGTTCACTGCAATCTGTACCGTGCTTTTGAACTTTGTTCCTGTATTACACCTCCATGCTCATCCTTTCTTATTTCTCTCCCTTAAACCCAATATTTATGTACACATGTTGTGAGTGAAAGAATTTATTGCTAGTCAATCACATAAATGATTGACTTATTATGTATTTGATAAGACATATATTTGTAATGTTTATAGATATGTGTAATGGAAATGGAATGGTGACTTATTATGTATTTGATAAGACATATATTTATAATGTTTATAGATATGTGCAATAGAAATTGGATCGAGACGAGATTATCACAATGATATCGATTCACTTTTAAACATAATCCTTAAATAATCCTGATCGTAGGTTATTCAAGAGGGATATCGAGATAATCTGATAAACTAATGTATTGTATACATGTTCATTTGATAGAGGCGACTGGTCTCATAGTTGCTCATTTGATAGAGGCGACAGGTGCTCATTGGAGAATGAGTTTACTGATTAATCCTCTCACGGAATGCTAGATGATTAATAATATTTCATAGTCAAATAGTAATTCTATCGTACTAGTGATATATTTGATCCTTAGATTTGAGATATAAATGATGTCCGTATTCTACTTTTTCATACTAGACTTATAGACATAGAAGTTTCAGATCTAATACAACTGGTCATCAAGAGTGATAGACAACCTTACGAGAGCTATTGAGTATCAATAGAGTATCATTCACTCTCGGTGTCATGAGAGGAATATTCTATGTGTTCTTGCTAAAAAAAAATCTCTAGCCAGTGTCATTTGGATTGAGAGAGAAAGAATTCTTCGGGATAATTCGATTGGAACGAGACTCAAGTAGATTCCGTATGGACTTAGTAGCACCATGCTTGGTATACGGTCTCTAAGATATTAGATAAATGAGGGACTATAAAAACACGGTAACTGAGGACAAACATGTCCAATTGATTGAATTCTTGTATCGTTTGGGGACTACGACGTAGTGACATAGTACGTCTACAATCGATGAGTCAAGTGAATTATTATGAAGATAATAATTTACTGAGCCAGAATGAGTTCTGATAGGTACGACTCACGATCAGCTCGATATTGGACTTGGAGGGTCACAGACATATGATAAGTGTTGCGATGAGTAGAGGTTCAAATATAAGATATCCACTAGAAACCCTATCTTATTGGATAGCCAATAAACTTATGAATTATTGGATCATATGGATGAGATCCAATAAGAGCCAATGAGATATTATTATGTAGAGACCTACTAATCTAAGAGGCTTGGATAGTTGGATGGAGATCCAGTACCCAATAAGATATGATCCATTATAGTTAAGTTGACATGGGACCTCTATAAATAGGAGGGAACCAAAGGGCCATAGGCCAAACCTCTTTTGGCTGCCACCTCCTATTCTCCTCTCATCCTCTCCTCCTTAGTTAGTAACCCCTGTTTGGGGTGTGTGGACAGCAAGAAGGGTTGGTCCCTTCTTGATTGCGTGGTGCGCGTAGCGGGGAGATTTGAACAGCAATTTGAGGAGCATTTTCGTAGTTCATACCGTATGGATCACCACTAGAGAGGAGGACAGTTACATCATTCATCTTTTCTCATGGATCTTTAGGTTTTTAGGAATATATGATCTCTTTATTTAACACATTTTTCTTATACGTATAGTTTTGATTTTGTAAATTTTTGCACATCAATTTTTCACACTGTGGATGAAACCTACAGATCCATGAGAAAAGATTCCGAAATTTTTATTTTTTGGCATCCTTCGTTTCTACGAAAAATTCTGAAATTTTTATTTTTTATTCTTTTTCTGCACATATAATGTCAACTCAGATTTTTCAATATTTATATCTTGAATGAACCCAATCAGACTCTTGCGATTGCGATTTAACCCAATGAATTTACCTTCTCCGAGAAGTCAGTACTTTGGTCTCAAATATAATGTTGTCTTTGTGCTTTAGCACAGTTTGATGCCAAACCTTGATTGATACCCAATCGTTGGATATCGTATTAACAAAGGAATAGCTCCTTTTGACCGGCATCATAATCTTGCTAGTGCAAACCAAAATAAATCTGCCTTATCGAAGAGCAGCTACCACACACCCAAAGCGTATGGTCACCTCATCCCTCTTTTCCGACATACTGCTTTTGATGAACAGTTTCCAGCTTTGCTGTGATAGACTACAAGACATTAAAGCAAACCAGAATAAGTTCTAAAAGAAATCATGCCACTTTGCCGTTTTGATGACATTTCCATGTAATGTCATGTTAGCTAATCATTATCTGTGCTAGATAAAGTGGTGCAGGCATGTTAATCATGTTTCTTATATCATCTATATTAAATGTGGTGTACTTTGCTTCTTATCTCCTTCAACTTGCAGCTAGCTGCTACCAAACATATATGTATATTCTTTTTCTTAAGGTGAGAATATTTATATTTCTTCATTTTATCTTTCATCTTATCCTCTGTTGAATCTACACTTGATTGTTGTTAGTGTATGGAGATCCTCATTTGGTTAAACTCAACATATTGTAGCATTTCTTTTGTCGAATAATTAGATGAAAACCAAAATGAAGAAAATATTAACATTGGTTACGTGGCAGCTAACTCTGCGGCACAAATTGACATGAAAATTTCATTCGATGCATGCAGCAAGCAAAGTATGTATTCTACGTTTCTGCAGAAGGATTGTGGAGAGCACTGTCATGTAGCGGTAGCGAGATCACAGTCTCAGCTGCCATTACTTACGGTGAATGCATCGGAACTGCTTGGGAGTGCGTGCGAAGGTAACCTATCATCTTCTCCGTTTTCCGTCACTTGATCACCTCACCGTCGTGCGGTTTCTCTTTTCTTTGATTCATCGTTTCAGTGTCATCCGTCCGTCCGCGAGAGCACAGCTCACGTCTGCTCGAGGAGGCAACGAAACAAAACGAGGACCGAGGTATGATTTATGACCCTCTCTAACTTCTCTTCATATCAATCAACAACACTAAGTAAGGAAAGGGAAAAGAAGCAAGTTTTCATAGATGATCAGATTAGTTGCATGTCATTTTCTCAATCGGATGGTTGGCTGTCCAACTTTAATCATTTAATTGCTGAGTTCCATATCATATACGTGATAGAAGCGGCAAATTAGGCGGTGTGTGGAAGTAGGGTCACATAATGTTTCTCGCTTTACCTCTTTGTTGGACCCCAAGCATCATGATGACATGAACGGACAAGTTACTACTAGCATTCCTCGAATCGCACCGGTGGGTGACCTTAAAGAAGCTCTCGGACCACCGCCACACATGGTGGGATTTTGCTCGACTTTACTTGGGGACAGCAAAATCCAAAATCTGCCGTAGGATTCTCCCATGTCAGTTAGTTGAAGCTGTCCCGTCTCTCTCTCTCTCTCTCTCTCTCTCTCTCTCTCTGTGTCCGAGAAAAATGATGTGACATGCATGCAAGGGCAGCCATTGATGAACCAGGACAGCCTGCCTTCATCTCCTTCCATCACACATCCAACTCAACCTCAAATTCCCATTTCAAAAACAACAACAACAAAAGAACAAAAGACTATTCAAACTACTTTCTGTGACTTGTTAACTTTAACAAAGTATGATGTAGCCAAAGGAAGAGAGAGAGAGAGAGAGAGAGAGAGAGAGAGAGAGAGAAAATTCCACAGACAACATCAACACCCATCTCTATCATCATTGTTACCACAAGAGCCAAAAGAACCACCATTCTTTTTCCATTACAAAAGGGCACACGTTTTTCTCCCAAAAGTGTCCTTTTTAATCATCTCCAATTTCACATGCTTTCTCCTCGTCATTAGTTGCCTAAATCCACCTATATTTAATTATATATTTCCTCATCAAGTATTTTTAATCTAAAACAAGCTTGTGTTCTTCAAATTAATAAACTAGTGATATTTCAATTACCTAACTTTGAATTACCATATATGCTCTTCAAATATTAAAATCTTCCACGTATGAATTTCCCATTAAGATGCACATATGTATATAAATAAATAACCATAGCATATTATGTAGGAATAAAAAGTGTTGATATTAATAAAATCAACATTTTTGCTCTGAAGAGTCAAATGGAAAGATTAAATTGGCCAAAAGATTTTCTTCTCAACATAGGAAAATGTGTCATGAGAGCTAACATCATGGACCTCTTTCCTACATATTTCTTGAGGAGGAAATGATGGTCGATGACGGTGGAGCCGAATCCCTTTTGGTGCCTTAATTTATTGCGCGTGTCGTGTTTCTTCAATGCAATGTGGCAATGGACTTGGACACAACATTTTGGTGCAACAAAGATATGACACCCATCTTGCACTAAGCCTCATATATATATATATATATATATAGTCGGAAGACTCTTTGCTTGATTGCAACCGTGATTGATGTGCATGAGGGGAGTCAATTTTTTTTTGCCCCCTCATCGCTTATGTTTGAGTTCTAATGGTCGCAACTTCCGGTCGGTGAGCACACAGCTCGATTGAGAACATTGCAATGTGGTCCTTCCCCCACCCACTACCAATTGTTTTGGATAATCCTCTAAAAAAAAGAGAGAAGAAATTCATGGATATTAGGTTTACATGTATTGTCTAAGGTATATCCAAGGTATTTGATCAACCTATCGAGTTGTTTTGTGATTTGGGACTCAACCTAAACTTTCGGTTCGGATTTATTGGTTGATTCAGGGTTAGTGTTGGGGTAAATCTCATTTAAGATAAGTATATATATTTTTTGACAAAAGGTAAGTGATGAAGACGAGATTCGAGTCCAAGATGTTACGATAATCTATCAAGATCTTTTTTCAATCAAGCTGGCCAGCATCTTCAAGAAATATCAGATGAGATTTTTAACCCTTAACCTTTCATAAATAGATCTAGTATGTTATCATAAGACCAATATATAAGGTGTGCGAGATAGATAAATAATTTTATTTTTAATTTCTTATGGAGATGTAGAAACAATATTCTTTCCGGTAAGGCATTGACATTTTATGGATGAAATTTATATTGCTAGCAAGAATATATAAATCTTATTTAAGATAGATATATATATTTTTTGATAAAAGGTAAATAATAAAGACGAGATTCGAGTCCAAGATCTTACGATAATATATATCTTTTTCAATCAAGTTAACTAGCACGTTTCAAGATATATCAGATGAGATTTTGAATCCTTAACCTTTGATAAGTAGGTAATATATCATCATCATCAAACCAATATATAAAGTGTAATACTTAATTTTATTTCTAATTTCTTGTGGGGTTGTAAAAATGATATTGGCATTGGCCTTCATATGGATGAAATTTATGTTGCTAGCAAGAATATTTATACTGATTGTTGTGCAAGTTTTCTTTGTTGAATATTGGAATGTGATGTCCCATTTACAACAGCTAATACTTTTGCAGGTACAAAATATGTGTTGACAGTGTTGTGATTGTTATCCAATGCAAATCTTGGAAGGTCTCCAACGCTCTAATGGCGGAAGGCTTAGCACTTTTGGATAGCTTAAAAAGGAGGGTAGAAAGAGGCGTCGTTATAGCCCTTTAGTTTTCGAAGGCAACTATGTGAATGATAGATAGCTCTTTGGTGGTGAACGAAATTTCTCTTTCATAACAAAAGAGGAAAAAATCTCGAGCTTAACCGAATCCAAAAATAGATCCGTCCAATCTAATCTGACCCCAATGATGAGTAGTATCCAAATCCAATCTAATGTCTTCTTAGTGAGCCTCGTTTTATTTTGGGGTCAAATTTGTATGGAGTTATTGGGCTCAATAGTGTGTGTGTCCAATGGGCTTTTGAGGTGGCCCAGAATTGGCCTGTTTGATCCCACCATCGACCCACCAAATGATTCTACTTTATTATTTACATACATACATACATATATATTTTCATGTTTGATGTGAAGAAGACAGTTGTGATTCGTGTAGGGGAAGGAATCACTCGATTCTTGTAAATCTTCCAATGGAAAGACGGTGGCGGAGGAGGAAGGGTGAGTCCTTGGTGTCATCTTCCTCCCTTCTCGTTCATCCTCATGCTGTTCGCTGTCGAGGATGTCTGTACGTAAACCATCGATACATGGGATCATATGCAACAATCAGTTTTAGTTGCGTTGATGTCGAATATGGTTATTTGTAGTGCTAGACTAAGTCGATCCAATCGAGGTCAGTTGGATCGAATCTATTGCTCATTGAAAACACAATCTTATTCGGATATCCGACTTGTAGATATTAGCATCGAGGCAAACTTGATGATGAGCTCTTATCGATGTTCAAGTTAGTCGATAATTACGAATAAGCAGGTAGTGTTCAGAGTAAAAGGTCAGAATTTTGATCTCTGGGAAGGTGGAAAAGAAAGAGAATAGTTCTTTCTTCTTCTTCTTCTGTCCTCCAAAGAGGGAAGAAAGGAAGAGAGAACATTTCTTGAGACCATGAGTGTCACTTCAGCCATGCAAGAGGTGAACATGCACCGTCCTCGGAACTGAAATCTAAGTCCTGGCTGCTTGTGTTGGCCTGGTGGAAACACCCTCCTCAGCCTCTACCCTACCACCTACAAATCTACTGCTACATGTATATTTATTTTGTAGGGGGAGGGAGAGAGTCACTTTTGGTTGGGTGCTCCCCCAGCCTTGCATGAATGATGGAGTCTTATCCATCACCCTCACCAAAGCGGCAGCTGTGTCCTCCTCATACCCTTCTTGGACGCATCCATATTGATCGACTCCATGTTCTCGCTTGACAAGAAGATGTGACCATGAATTCACCCACCCAAAAGTAGAGCTCCGCGAGAAGATTTTGTGGATGTCGAGATGATGGAAGAGCCAAGTTGTGTCTCATTTTACATGCAAAGTTATCTATCTCATTTGATGTAATTTTTACACATTATAGTAATGATCACAAAGATGCACTGTTGATGATAGTAATAAAGAGAAATAAATTATGAAAAGAATGATTTTTTTTTGAATATTTATATAGGTTTTGAGGGAAATATTTCTCTCAATCAATCACTCAAATCACGTTATCAAATTAGCTATTTATAATTGATCCTTAAATCATATATTGATCGAGGATATAAGGAAATATAAATATTATTCTATGTGTGTCTTTATCATGATTTTTTATAATGATGATGTTGAAAGAGCTAATGGACAATTTTAGATCCAAGAGCAACTCATTTATATGCAATTTGGATTGATGATTTGAAAAACTCCTAAGAGGGTATCATAATACTCTTTAAAAAGATCATCTCCACATATGCCAATTGCTTACTCTTAGAGAGAGAGAGAGAGAGAGAGAGAGAGAGAGAGAGAGGATTCTACTATCCAAAGATTGATATTGGAGAACATATCCAGAAATATATGCAAACTTATTTGATATGTGAATATGAGTTATAGAAGTTAACGACTTTTTTAAAGTCTATTTATATCGAAGCAATTATCGGAGAATATATCATCGGACTTCATATTTGTGTCATGTGGAGTATGTCTTTTGGTCAATTGGTCAACCGATTGTCAAAGTATGCTTGGAAAGATGATGTGGATTACGATACCATGCTTGTTTTTATTATGTTTACTAGCAACTTTGTTAGTAGTTTAGAGGAGAAATACCACCATGGATATTTAATTGGAGCTGATAAAGAACATGGATTACATACATCCAATATAGCTTGATTGAGAAAAGACAAATAAAATCAGCATATAGGCATGTTTAATCATCTTCTCATCACAATATGAAGCAATAAATACAATAGCATTTACCAAAAAGAACAAGTGATGTTTTATATCAGACCTTGAGAGGCACCACTACCTTAAAATTAGGCTCTCAAGTAAAAGACAATCTAAACATCAAGTTACTCGAGTATCCGAGTGATATGAGCAGCAATACAACATCTCTCAGCTCAGCTTGTTCTTGAAAGAGGACATCCATTGCTACTCCAACCAGGAGAGTAACTGAGACCATATCATCACATCACTGCTATTACTTCAGATGTTCATTACTGGGTCATACTACCTTTCTGCCACTCTCCTTAGGTATGCAGAAGCATCCATTTCCTTGGTAGCAGACAGTTGTTTCATGAGGTGAATGGCATGCTAAGGCTGTGGAAGTAATGATCATGATCTATCATCAAAAATCTACTTGCAGAAGCATCCATCGAAACTGATCACTATCTATCTTTAGAGTTCCTTTGAACGGACGGACATAAGAGAAGGTTAAGTTTCAATCACTCGATCATATATATATATATATATATACATATATATATATATATATACATATATATATATATATACATACATATATATATATACATACATATATATATATATATACATATATATATATATACATATATATATATATACATATATATATATATATATATATCTGAGCTGAGTCGTCAAAATGTAAAGCTACAAGGAATTAATCAGATCAAGACAAGCACAGAGTTCGAGTTTGATGCTGAAGAGAAGCTACAGATGGCACAGTTGCCATGGAAGGGGACAAACGCTAATTAAAGGCCTTCAAACCGAACCGAGCCTCCTTCCGCGGCATCGGTTTCTGCTGTGACTAAAGATGGCCAAACCTTTTCCCTATCTCTCTCTCTCTCTCTCTCTCTCTCTCTCCCACCAACATGTTATTATATTGTGTGCTTCCTGTCTCTTCTTCTTTGCATCAGCCTTCGTTTCTCTCGTGTTCGGGGTTCCATCGTTTGCTCTCCACTGAGGACAAGCCCATGCTACGCCAGCCCTAATAAATTGGTGGTGCTACTCTTTGACCATTTCTTCCTTGAGGACTTCCTACTTCGGGATATAAACAGCAGAAAGAAGTAATAACATCATACATCATACACTTTAAACATTAATCCTTATCGAAGCTTCAAGTTTTGATACGTTTGAGATCATACCAATGTCATAATATACCATCCATAAGATCTTGTGTGGGTGAACGCTTGACGCATCTCTTTTCCTTCGCATCACTGCTTCCGGTGACTTCGGTTTCCTTCTTCGTCGCTCCAGCTGCATGCCACTTCGGCCATGGAAGACAGTAACCGAGGCCACGGCAACAGCTCCAGCCTGCAGAGATCTGCTCCTGACGGCACCGTCACCGGGCCCATGCGCACCCGGTGGACGCCGAAGGCCGAGCAGATCCTCATACTGGAATCCATCTTCAACAGTGGCATGGTAAACCCTACCAAGGACGAGACCGCGAGGATCCGCAGGCTTCTCGAGCGGTTCGGCCCGGTGGGAGACGCCAACGTCTTCTACTGGTTCCAGAACCGGAGGTCGAGGTCCCGTCGCCGCCAGCGCCAGCTGCAGGCGAGCCTCGTGGCCGATCCTAGAGCTGCAGGAGTCGCGCAGCAAGTAGGCAGTGGAGTTCAGTCTTCTTCTGCTACTTCTTCTTCTTCTTCCTCCTCCGCCGCCAACGTCATGTTGATGGATGATAGCGCCCAATATCTCTTCTCGATCTCTCGCCAGATGGGACTCATGGAGAGCACTCAGTCTCCCGTCGTGCGCTCTTCTAATGTCTCGCAGTTGCACAGTCAAACTGGTTAGTGCATGGCTGCCTCTTTCTGGATTTCTCACAGTGGTGTGGGACATGACAACCAGTGATGGACTCGACAAGTGAAACAAACAACAGACATGCTACCTTAAATCTAAGCAAACCCTTTTCTTTTCTTTGTTTCAAGGACTCACTACTCTTCTTGTACTGAGGCATCGACTCTTCTGTCGATGACAAAAATTGATTGACCGACTGCTCGATCGAACTTGTTTGGTCTCCTGTTCATTTCACCGCTAGATTTCCAGATCTGAGCATTCAACATCACAGATCCATCTAAATTTTGGATTCTTGAGCTTGAGAAGCTCAAGGTAGTCACCAACTTTGGGTTTCGGATAGATCTTTTGTATGTTGAACTTTTGTCTAGCATGTTCATGTGCTAACCCTAAATCAACAAACTTTGGTTCTTCCTATTGTTTGATTATTTAAAAGCTACTCTTAAGTTTTCCATGAATCATCACAGTTTATGCTTAAGATGAACTCATTTCCTCCTACATCCACATGAACCTTCTTCTTCCTTTTGAGTTGATATGTAGATGAGATGCATCATTGCAGGAACCGTAATTGTGTTCATCGATGGGGTGCTTAACGAGGTTCCAAGCGGACCTATAGACCTGAGAGCTATGTTTGGTCAAGATGTGCTGCTTGTCCATTCCTCTGGGGAGCTGCTGCCTGTCAATGAGCATGGAATCCTTATGCAGAGCTTGCAGATGGGTGAGAGTTACTTCTTGGTGAGTAATTAATTCTAGTCAGTTCAACTTCTTGCTGATTCTGCAAAATGAATGGAACCCAATACACTCTTTATTTATGCATAGATAATGCATTGATATATACCAAGAAAACCCAGATGTAATGTTTGCTTGTTGTTCAGGTCGCAAAGCCTACTTAGAGTGACTTCACTTGGTAGTTTGGAGAGGAAGAGTGCCTTGAGGATTCATGAGGATGTCCAGAGTTTGAAGCTTTTTTCATTGTTCTAGTTATCAATAGGCTGAATTATCAGCATCTTTTGATGTCAAACCCATTTGGTCAGAGAAGTTGTAACTTTGCACTTGTTTGAATCATGGTTATCAAGAGACTAAACAAGAAATTGTTGTATTCTTAGCAGGGTATAGAGTGCCTGTTGGAGTTGTTTAATCTACTTGTTACTTGTTCATTCTGTGCTAAGATCATTTAATATTGAGAATATAAATTTAGCTTTTGTGTGTGTTTTTTTTTAAAATAATTATATCTATTTATTCATAGTATTATTAGGGAACCAAATGCTCAGTAAGGAGCTATACTATTATGGACAGGACTTCCATGTTCCATTCTGTCTCAAATGTTTTCATTTGGTACCAGAGATTAAAAATATTATATCATCCTGGACTTTGGCTTTTGTGCTTATTAGATCATGTTTTTTTTTGTGGATAAAAATCCAAAATATTATTAGTATTAACAGCAGTACAATCATACAAGGAGAACAGGGCTAGAAATGCTATCTATGTATGTCAATTGCTGCATTAATTTTACTCATCATCATTGTTATTGTTATTATCTTTCATTTTTTCTGTTTTCCATAGAGATTACAAAATAAAAATCAAATATGAAGGAGACCAACTTGTTTAAAATATATGCCTGCTAGTTGTCTGAAAAATAAAAAAAAGTCTTTTCAGAGGGATGTAACAATAATTAGATCCATTAATCTTGTTAATATATCAAAAAGCACTCTCATTTCTCAATAAGAACAATGAAAAGGCAGCTTTAGTTGAAGCACCAGTAGGCTAAGAAAAAGAAACTGTGTTCTTTAATCTCTTTGAAATTGGCACCAGTGGAAGAGAAACAAAGTTCATACTGATAAGGACTATAACATAGAATTTTATGGTATCTACATATAACTCCAATGTCAAGAATCTTGACTTTGTTTTACTGAAATCATAAGAACCAAAAACACATACCATATCAGCAGAACTGACAGTGAGTTCCTAAACAAAACACAGATTTCCTCAATAATTAGTAGTCTCTGGAGATAATCCAGTTTGTCATTTCCATAGGAACAACGAGCTTGAAGTTTCCATGTAGTTCTTAAGTATCTGATGCCACCACTGCGAAGCTAGCGAACCTTCACGCTTCATTTCTTCCTCTCATTCTGTACAGTTCGCATGGTATATAAACTACTCTGCTCCGGGGCTGCTCACAGCAGAGCTTCCGCTTTAAGATTCGTGCAGGCATCGATATCATTTGTCATGATTCAATCCGAGGCGATGACTCATCAACTTCGAATTAAGAGTCTAAATTAGCAATAATTGACTAACTACTCAATTAGTCAACAACCCGTATATACTTCTTCATCCTTTCATTTTATTTGGTTAAATTACATTATTTGTCACAAAATAAACCTATTTATATTAATTATAAATAAAAAAGATTTAATTTAATCTTAGTCTCTCTTAAACCAATTTTAAACCATTAAGTTTTTTGCTTGTTATATTGATTTGGCTCGGTCACGTGCCCAACAGATTGTCTCGCGTGTGGACCCGGCAAATCGAATTAGGACAAGTGGGTCGGGTCGCACCCGATCAGCTCCCGAGCCCGACTCCTCCTCTTCTCCTCCATCCATTCCTGCACAAAATTGCCCTATCAGCCGCATCAAGAAAAACCGACGGCCACGATCACACCCGAGACGAAGAATTGCTTCTTGTATGGAGATCTCTCCCCTACTCTCTCCCCTCGTCGCAGCGGAAGAGAGACGAAGCTTCTCCTCGAGGTGGACCGATGAGAACCCATCTCCTCTTCCCAGTGTCTCTCGCGATCTCATGCCTATGCCTGTCGTGGATCTCCGGACTCGCTTCTCTCCCTCCCTGCGAGCTGCTTGGAATTGCCCCCGAAGGTGATGATCTCTATTAACCGCATTGGATTCTCTTTTTCTGTTTGATCTCTTATTTTCTTGCTTTCCCTCGATCTCCCGTTCCTGGGAGATTCTTGTGGTCTTTTCGATCTCTTTGGTCCGTCAGATGAGAACTTCTACAAGTCGGACGTGATTAAATGCAAGGATGGATCCAAGAAGTTCACCAAACAGCAGCTGAATGATGATTTCTGTGACTGCCTAGATGGAACCGACGAACCGGGTTAGTGATTCTACGCCGAAATGTTTTGGTTTCTTTCTCGTCTACTTTGCTCGTGTCTGATAAATTCCTTTGTTTTGTGGATTTTGCACGTATGTTAGGGTTCTAGTCGGCAGGGCATTAGCTCAGGTTTCTTTCCGTTCATTTGTTCTTATTCTATTCGACGGTTTTCCTGAATGTATTAGTTTTGGAGCTTGCAGGAACATCGGCCTGCCCAGAAGGTAAATTCTATTGCCGGAATCCGGGTCACATTCCACAGATGATCTACTCTTCTCGTGTAAATGATGGCATTTGCGGTAAGAAGGAAAACAACTGTGTCTCTTTTCCCTTTTCTTGATTTTGGCTAATTTTGCTATTCCAGCTGAAACTTTCTGCTATGACTGCAATGATGCTGTAGAAAACAAATAAAAAATAAAAAAGGGATAGATTTATTATTATTATTTTTTTACATTTGAGGATTGCTTATTTTGGAAGGAATCAGCTTCAGGAATATGGGGGGGATTTATGTACAAGTGTTTATGGGGTTGAAATATGCTTGTTTGTTGTCAAGTACTACATATTGTCGGCTAAAATATGCAGAGTTTCATTGTTGTGTCTTTTATGCATCAATTCATCTGTTTTCCAACTATGTTCAGTTAACCAACAAGACATGTTAAGTTATTGCAGGGTTCTGTTAGACCTGAAAGTCAATTTGTTTGGTTATGTTTGTAAATTATCATGCAATTTTAACCATTTGGAACAAATTTTATTTTAGTTATAATGTGCTGTGTTATACATCTATACCTTTTCCATCTTTTGTTTATCCCTAATAATTTCTCTCTCATTCATGATCAGAAAACAGAGTGAAAGAAGGTGAACATGTGTATATGAATTTTATTTTCAAATAGTATTTTATACGATAACTCCAATAGCCTCTGTCGATAATTGCCTTGTCTTCTATGTAAAATTGTTAGGAGCACATGAAGTCCGATAATACTATCTCTAGGTTTTCATTCTATTCTCTTCTTATGGAAATACCATATAATTTATAAGTTTTATATTTGAAGACTTTTGAAACTTCTTGCCTCTCCACTTGCTCATGTTGTTACATGCAGATTGTTGTGATGGGAGTGATGAATATAAAGGGAATGTGAACTGCCCAAACACATGTTGGGAGGCTGGGAAAGCAGTGTGTGAAAAGTTGAAGAAGAAGATAGCAACACATCAGGATGGATTAGTTATCCGGAAACGGGAAGTTGAAAAGGCAAAACAGGCATTTGCCAAAGATGAAGAAGAATTGTCGAAGCTGAAAAGCGAAGAGAAGATACTTAAAGGACTTGTTGATAAACTCAGAGGTGCAGTACCATTAATACATAAAATGGCACATCCAAGTTCAGTCATTGTTGTTCTGACACTTATTATAATGATTTTGTACATCTCTCAAAAGTTAAGATTACTGTGTAGTTTAAACAATTACAATATTTAATATTCCATGATACTGTTGGATTCAAATTTAAGTGCTTGGTGCTCTCACATTGTCTCACTAGAAAACAATACATAATTAGGTAACACAAACTTTGCTATTTGATTTTACTTGAATGATGGACAGGTCATACTGAATAATTTATCTTTGAGAATGAGTGGAATGTTAACTGCTAATTTATCATTGAGAACTATTTATCTACGCTGACACTTTCTTTTGTGCAACCGCTGGAACCAACCAACTTGAGTTATGTCAACCACTAGACTGACAATCCATCTGGAGTGGTTGTAGTACTCCTAGGACATCTAAAATCTTTCTTTTAGGATGAAATGTTATTGTCTATCTTGACTTGATCTTCATCAGGACAATATGCTGAACTGAAAAATATGCTATAAGAGGCATTGGTATATTGCAAAACTGATTTGTGGAACTTGTCAGTATTTTGTTTTCTAACAAGAATGAATATAATATGTGAGATTACCATGCAATGTTCCTAGTATCAAGTTTGATTTCACCTTCTACACAGAGCATAAAGAACAAATAGAGAAGGCAGAGGAGGAAGAACGTCTGAAAGAGGAGGAAGAAAAGAAACAAAGAGATGCTGAAAGACAATCAACTGAGCAAAATAAGTCATTGGAGGAGTCTCCACTGGATCACTCTGAGGGTACTCATGACACATTGTTGGAAACGACCAGTCAGGTAAACCTGACATTTAAAATTTCTTTATTATTGCATTTTGCAGTTTGCACCAACATTAATCTTATCTCATTATCTTATCATTTTCTTTTTTGATTCTAAAACCATTTGCCCACAAAGTTTAAGCATTCATGGAATACCTGAGGGCAGTATGTGTTAGGATCAAGGAAGGCAATACTGAATGATACCGCCTAGTACGGACGGTACGTACCGGTCCGACGGCATACTGGTACGCGGATCGCTCGCTACCAGGCGGAACGAAAAAAAAAATATTTATATATAAATATTTTAGAAAAAGGCGGCGTTCGGCGACGTCGTCTTTTTCGGATTATATATATATATATATATATATATATAAACGAGACGACGTCACCCTTCGTGGGGAAGGAAAAGGCGACGTCACCGAGGCGATGCGACGTCGCCTTTTAAATAATATATATATATATATATATATATATATATATACCGAGCGGTATACCGCTCGGTATATAGTTTCGTACCGTACCGAGCGATCGTCGAAACTCCGGTAGGGTACGAAATTGCAGACCTTGGTTAGGATCGTAAAGACACTAAGAGGGCATTTGTGCTTTCGAAAGGTTGCAATTTGAAAATTCGTTCGCTAAAAACTGATATCAAAAGTGTGCTTGACTTAGAGTATGAGTAAGTGTAATAAGCAATTAAATCAGAAAGTAATAGTAATGAAGAGCATAAAGGGAAATGCACATCGAATTTATATTGGTTCGGTCATTGTGACCTACGTCCACTCCCGATTCCTCTTCCGTCGAGGCTATCGACCTTCATTAATGATCTTCTTTCAATGGGTGAAGATCAACTATTCTCGTTAGAACTCTTTTTCCTTTTCACAGGCTCAGGAGAGAACCTTTACACCTCTCTTTTACACTTAGACCTCACTCCTCCCTTAGAAGATTTCTAACTCTAGGAGGAAGAGACTCTATACTTTAAGAGAGTTTACACACATTTTTTTCTCAAGAATTATTTTCCCTTTTTGCTCTCTTTTCTTGCTATCCCAAGCAAAAATGAATGAGGTATTTGTAGGCCCTAAATGATTTAAAAAAATAGAGCTAAAATTCAAATCCTTGGGTTTTTGGGGTATTGGCGGTACCATCGCTTGTACTGGGTGGTACCATTGCCTGCCACCTTGTGCACTGGCAGTACCACTGCTGACCCTGACGGTACCATCGTCGGGTTTTTCGGAAACGTACACTTTGTACGTTCTAGCTCATAGGCGGTTCCCCCGCCTGGTTTGGCGGTGCCACCGCTTGGTTTGGTGGTGCCACCGCCTAATCCAACTGCAGGTCATTGAATGTGCCTTCCAATAGGCCTAAATCAGCCCTTATTTAGGCCCAATGGGTCCCTAATTGAGTTAGTACGGTTACATCCAAAACCAACTCGACCTAAACTACTTCGATCAAGACACAACCGATTACAAATATGAATCCTATGTTGTCTGGCATGCCATTGGTTCATCCGGTGCATCGTCCTCACCTTCGGAGCATCATCCTCTCCTTTGGCGTATTGCCCGATCCATCGGCATGTTGAACTCCCGCAACATCCGATCTTCTTGGCGCAATGTCCGATCCCTTTGGCCCGATGCCCGAACTCATGGCACAAAGTCTATTTTTCGGCACGTCGACCAATCTTCTGACATGATGCTCTCCGGCCCAACGTCTGATTCTTCTTCTTCAATCGATTTGTCTTTCTATGATCAAAGTTAGTCCTGCGTCACTTAAACGCTTATTAAAACATAACTTCATCAATTGATTTTATTATCAAAATCCGAGATTCAATAACATGATGAGTAAAATAAATTTATGATAGCAAGTTCATTTCAATAATGGCCAACGAACTAAATTAGGTGATCAAAAGGATACTAATGGAGAGAAACTTACGTTGCCTGAACGACTTATTTGCCCCCCAAAAATGTTTGAAGCAATTTTAAAAATTGGTAGCAAAATGAAGGTTGCCAAGGTGACTCATAGAGCATATGAGGCTCCAACTACATTTGTACTTGTGTGCACTTCAGATTGGACAATATTCTCAAAAAATGGTTTTGTATGCTGGTGGTTTAGGTACTCATAGGTAGGTGTTTATGCAGTTTATAATAAAATAATCAAGATAAAATAAAAATTAATTAAAGAAGCAAATATGTAATCAAGCTTAAATAGTGAATATGTAATATGTTATATGACTTCATTTAGTGTTTTTAAAAGGCGCTCGCCTAAGTGCTTGGGTGAGGTGACACAAGGCCCGAGCGCCTTGCAAAACCTTCAGGTGAGGCGTTTCAGTGAAGTGTCACTCGAGCGCTTGCCTGAGCCCAGGTGCCTCGAGCGAGCGCTCGAGTGAAGTTGGATCGGGATTCGAGCCTGGTTTGATTGAGCAAGCAAGTTAGTTCAATTGAACTGACTAATGTACCCTAACACAAAACCCGTGCCCGATATAGTGAGACAAACTTGAAATGAAACCCTATGTCTACTGTCACTGCCTTTGTCCGTCGCTACAGCTCCGTTCATCGCCTTCGTTTGCAGTTTCGTCCGTCACCATTGCCTTCATCCGTAGCTTCGTCCGTCATTGTCGCCTTCATCTATAGCTTCTTTTGCCGTCCTCTCCTTCATCCATCTTTCTCCACGGCCGTCAGTTACTCATATTCTCAGTTCCCTCTTTAGACTTGTTTAGCATTGGTTAGAAATATTTAGCACCATATTGATCCACTCTTTAGAACTATTTAGCACTGGTTAGAACTGTTTAGCACTGGTTAGAAACTTGTTTAGCATAGATATCCATCAGTAGAAACCATATTGTCTTATTTTTTATTTTTTAAAGTTTAATATTTAGGCGCTCAGGTAGACGCCTAACACTTTTAAAAACACTGACTTCATCAAAATAGGTAATACTTGCATGATATATGGTCTGAGTCTACACCATGCTCATAGTTGAAGAAGCTAGGCATGTTATTGGACATGTGATTGGTAGATGGGATGGGTTGATTTAGTTTGACAAGGAACATTTTATGTTGACCTAAACTAGGACATGGTTGGTGTATCAATTAACTACCTATTTCTAGTAGATTAGAAAAAAAGTTGTATAGATTCCGATTTTTGGTTTTTGAATTTAGGTTGATTAATTCTTTCCTAGAGATTCCAGACTGAATTTGATGTGGGATCATTTTAATATATTTATTATTTGAATATATTTTTATTAGTTTGAGACTTTTGAGTATTTTGTAAATGTAAGTTATCACATGGAAAAAAGGAAGACATTTAAGAAAAAGATGGAAGAAATCAAAGTTTGTCTTGATTGAAGTTTGTTTATCTGTATGCGAAAGTTTTTCTCATTTTATGTAGACAAAAGTTTATCAATTAATAATAAATTAATAATATTATCAATAAGGAAAATAATTATTTTCCAAATTAGATCCAGAATACCATCTTCTTTGAAAAAGAAAAGAACATTTGATTGATTTGTCTAGATGTAATTTTATATTTTTCTTATGTATTTTTCTTCTTTGTGCTTAGGGTTTATAAAAAGAGGAAAAGATATTGTAAATGAATGAATTAAAAGATGAATGGATAAAAGTATGTTTCCCCACAGAATGTGTAAGTGATGTGGGGCTTTATCATGAGATCCCCATGAGCCAAAATGAGTTTGATTGTTATTCTTTTTCTTGATTGTTTCTCCGATTATTGTGTTTCCTTTCCTCTCTCTTTCACATCCTCTAGTATCACAAAAGAAAATCTTTCCTTCTACTTCCCTAGTTTTTCTTTATTATCGAAATGTTAAAATGAATGAGCACATTCATTATAACGTTTTGTATTTTAAAATGTTGAATTGAATTGGTGGGCTCTAGTAAAACAATGCCAATTGGGTTTTATTTATGTTGGAGTCAGCACCCAAGGACTAGATGAGTATTGTGAAGTGGTTTGGGTATGTTCAAAGAAATTCATAAATGACCCTTGGCAATTCAAGTTAGAGATGTCATGTCCATGAAGATAATTCCAAAAGACTTGGATGACAAAAGTGAAACATAATGTTTTAAGTCTTAGATCAATAATAGATTTGATGAAGATTTATGTATTGGTCCCAAGAATTGTTGGACACCAAGTTTTATTTCTTAGAAAAATAAGTATATTTGGATGTAAATATCAACCATATTTGCACCAGCCAGAACTAGGTGCTGCCTTAGGAGCTTATTATTCATATCTTCTTGCATGATATTCTTGATGTCATCTGGACTATTATAGTTTGAGTATCATTATGATACTAATCACCATATAGTGATGTCAAAATAGGGAAAACATGGGGAAGATTGGATTAACAGTCATATCTAAGTACATATAATATGCAGCAGTTTGCTGTTTTATCTTGTATGGTTAAGAAGTCCAAAGCTGGTTTCTCTCTTTTTTCAGATGTCTCCATCATGTTTTACCCTTACTAGAAAACCAATAATAACTTGCTTCCATTCTTATACTCATGAAAACATTGTCTGAACTAGGAACAATTCCAGCAATTTTTGTAGCAATTAAGATTATGTCACTCTTATGATATTCATGGCAACTAGTATCTTTATGACATTCTCACTTTTGCTTATAGCTGGATAAGATGGATATTGGTCATGAATCTGTAGATCAATTGGAAAAAGAGTATAATTCTGGGATTGATATTCCTGCTGATCACACTGTGGGTCAGGTATTCCAAGTTCTTTCATATTGTTTTCATTTTTAGTTTAGTTTGTCTAGTAATTTCCTTTCGATTTATTGTCATGTACTTTCTCTCTTTTATTGGAGCAGGTTGTTGATGATCATCATGACTTCATCAGATCTGATCATGGTTCTGATGATACAAGTGCTGAGTTACCTTCAGGCCTTTCTACAGATCAGGTAATGAAGCAACCTCATGTAACTCTATCTGGCAGCCTTACGGTTAGATTTTGGTATATAGAAAGTTGTACGAGTTATTAATTTTGTATAATCTCTTGGATTCTTCAAATAGCATGTATATGAAGACAAAACTACAACTAATGCTGGTCCTAATTATGAAACTGGAGCCAAGGAGATTGATTCAGATCATGCCGCAGAAATGGTAATGGCAAAACCTGACATGTGCTTCTATTATATTAAAGACTACTAGTCTTTTAACTATTGCAGTTCTTGCTGTAAACTTATGATATCTTAAGCTAAGAAGTTAACTTAGAGCTGCCATATATACATCTGATTTGGATAGATACTGATCCTACTATTTTCATGGAAGCAACTGAAAGATATCTTTTTGCGATATATACTTTAATAAAAACTGCTACTGATGAAAATCTGAAGCTGCTGCAAAGTTCCTGAATCACAAAAGCTGCCAAACTTGAATCTCTTCTAGTAACCGAAACCAAAATTTGAAATATTTTTGAGATATGCATTGCTCAGGCTGACCATGCTGAAAGATGGTTCCTTATTGCGGAAACTGAGCTTCATTTTAATGGTCTTGGAGACATGTAAGACAGGAACATAGACAAATATTTAATTACTAGAAATGGGTGCATGTTATTTTACTGTCATTTAATGCTTAGCAGAGTTTTATTTTCGGCTGATGTTTAGGTTGATCGATTTCATGTTTTTAGAAATGTAGTGAGATGATAGTTTATTCTCTAATATAACGACAGGTTGTGTGCTACATTTTCTCTAAACCTGGCAATGTACTCAAGTTCTTTCAGCTTTGAACTCTTCTAGCTTAGAGACTGCATGAGTTTGTTTTGTGTAAGAGAAACGCGAACATATTAATGCTATTTTTTTGGCTCATGGCATCCTCAACAGTATGCCTACTTACCATGTGACGAAATTACAACCTTGTTCAAGATTGTCTTGTATGTCACATAGTAAAATCTTGCAGGAGAAGGGTTCTGAGAGCGCAGATGGTTTATCAAGAGAAGAGTTGGGACGGCTTGTAGCATCACGATGGACGGGTGAACACTCCATGAAAGAAACAATTGAACCTGATGATGCAAAAGAGGAAGAACATGAACAACATGAACAAAATCAAGATTCTTCAGACAGTGTAGAAGAAGAAAGTTATGACTCTGACATTGATGATGATAGACATAAGTTTGATGATGATGACTTTGAAGATGAAGCAGATGAAGAATATGGAGAAGATCATGTTGAACCTGATGGCTCTTATGACCCTGACAAAGATTACAGTTCTGAGTTATCAGGTTTAAATGGAGTTATTCATCCACATCCTAATTTAGCTTTGTCTTTAAACCTGTTAATGTTTTGATAATGTGAGGTTTTGGAATGTTGAGTTTGTCACTTTCCTTTTGCAGATTTAACTCCATCAGGTAGCTCATCATGGGTGGACAAGATACAACAGACTATTCAAAATATCCTTCAAGCTTTTAACTTTTTCAAGAGTCCTGTGGATATATCAGGTAGCTAATGTGTCTCCTTACAGCTCTGTTAGGAGCATGAGAATCATGGCATCTTGGTTTTTGACATCTGCAGAGGCCTCTCGTATTAAAAAGGAATACAATGATGCCAACTCAAAATTGTCCAAGTTGCGATCAAGAATCTCCAGTCTGACCGAAAAGCTAAAACATGATTTTGGTAAGTATACCACATGAGATTTTTGTGTACTGATAAAAATCATTTGCTAGTAGATATGGTTGTTCATGTGCTTGTGAAACTAATAAAATTAAGGGTTTTGTTATTTTGTGCTTTTAGCTGCCAACAGCTCTACATGTTCAAATCATTATCAAACTTTTGCTTTTCATTCCTGTTGGCATTTCCGTTTTAGTCATCCTGTATCAAATCTCACTATTGCTGCATGTTTAACTTGTGCTTGGTTCTACGACATGCTACTATCCTCGTTACTAACTGTCTTCTTCAGTCTTAAGGTACTAGTGATTTGTATACAATGGTGGAAGCTTTACTAGGTGCATATAAAGGTTCTAGGAAAAACATTCTTTGGTAGGGCCAACCATTTTAATTTTACAAATTGCATATAAACTGATAATTGTGCATTAGGTGGAACGTTTTTGGGTTCTTTCTTTTACTGTACAGATGCAAAATAAATTATTGTGTAATGTCCATTTGGATTACTGTCAGTTCTCTCTGCAAAATTCTTTGATGTCTATCGGTTGAGTTAAATGACCACAAATAGCTGCTAAAGCTTGTATCATCTCTTACCAGGGAAAGACAAAGAATTTTATTCATTTTATGACCGTTGCTTTGAGAACAAGCAGAACAAGTATGTATTAGACACATACCTCTTGCTTTTCTTTGTTCTTAAATGCACTGTGATTCTCTACTTTAATAATATGTGCTTTTGGCTTGTTTGTTGCTAGGTATGTTTATAAGGTCTGTCCATTTAAAAAGGCTTCTCAAGTTGAAGATCATAGTACTACGCAATTAGGGTAAGTTCTTACACTTAGCTGATTAGTTGGTATTATTTGCTTGGAGAAAGGTTGGTCTTTTTTGCTGGGTAAGAGCTCAGCTTTTATTTCCTTGTAAAGACAAAAAAATTGATATCTGAAATACTATATCAACCTACATATCCAGGTCTTAAAACTACTCCGTTATGGTTTTAAGTTTTATTTAACATCTGAAGTATTATGCCAATCTACGTGGCCGGTCGTATTCTGATCTGCTGCCACTTGGTCTTAACACTGGCAGTGAAATCATCAAACAAATATGTTATTTTCATTGTTTTTAGACCAAACTACCATTGCCTTCTCAACTCCTGTTCGGGACTTGGTTCTGTTCTCATTTTTGTATTTGAAGTATGTTTAACTGGATTTCAGAATCTTGAAAGGTTAAGCAAGGTTGAGAAATTTAATTGTTGATAAGATAGTTTTGGTGATTGAACACCTGAATGATGTGCTAAAATCAGAGGGAATAATTTTGTTTGTAAAATACTGCTTGCCTCGTTGTGGACATGAGGTGCACACACTGAGCAACCGAGGATAGCATGATAAGAATATGTTTGATAAGTTGGGACATTCAAGCACAAGTTTTGCTTTCATTATGGATCCTGTTCATCTTTCTGGAGACCTGTGTGTGATTGTCACCTGAAGGTTGAGTAGGCATATTCCATGGAGTGCCTTTCTGGCAAAAGATCATGGGTGTTCATTTTTTACTTCTAAATCTACTCTTTTAATGCTTTCAGTATGTTTTTCATCATTATTTGTGGCAGAATTCGTAACTTTGAAAATAAAAGGAAAAGAATTTCATGCCATTATTAGTTATTTAGAATAGGTTCTTTTCAAGTTCGGGGTTGCCATTGAATTCATAACTCAAGTGTCTAGTGGACATCAAGTTCTCAACAATATGATGTTCAACTGTTAAGGTTGTATGCTCACAGTATTCTCTTGTATCAGGAACTGGGAGAAATTTGATGAATCTTACAGAGTTATGCAATTTTCTAATGGAGACAGATGCTGGAATGGCCCAGATAGAAGTTTAAAGGTACCGCTCGAAAGATTTGTCAGCATGCATAATCTCTCAGAAGGGTGTTTCTGATTCTCAACCTTGATATCCTTGTAACAGGTTAGGCTTAGGTGTGGTGTGAAAGATGAGCTTGCTGATGTGGATGAACCAAGCCGATGCGAGTATGACATCTTTCTATATCAAGCTACCCTCTCATCTCACAGTACTTTTTATTTAAAATTTGATGTTTTCCATGTCAGGTATGTTGCAATTCTCTCCACTCCTATCTTATGTCTGGAAGATAAGTTGAAGGTACTTCATATTTTTCCCATTAAAAAGGTTGAACCTTCCTAGATTGGTTTAAAGCTAACAATACAATTCTGGTGATTCTGTCAGGAACTGCAACAAAAACTTGAAGATTTGAACAAAAGTCAACCTTCTAAGCATGATGAGCTATAGTCTCTTCGCAAATTGGAAAGAACATGAAGTTCCAGTCAGGCTTAACAGGTTCTTAAACAACCTTTCTTCTGAGAAAATATAGAGAATCTTGCAGAGAAGTAAGATGCGGACTTTTTACTCGAGAATGTCATGAAGCCATCTCCCACTATTTTGGAGTTCTTAGGCTCACTTCATGATGTGTCGTATGTGAAGTGCTGATTGAGAATTAGGCCAAGTCACGAGGAAACCTCTTGATTTATTTGAGAAATCAGCACTCTTATTCAGCTGATTGATCAGACACCAACCACTACTACTACATGGTGTAATTTCAGGTACTGAGTCTTGTTGATCCAAGTATTACTTTGATAGTTTGATAACCTTACCTTATCATTGAAGAAATACTTTTAGAACAAGTCTCAGGGAGACCCAAAGGAAACAAATTGAGAGATTGTAAGCATACATAAACTAAACTGGTTTGATCTTTGAATATGGTCCTGCATGACTGCCTTTCCTTGTTAGGTCTTCTGCTGATGTGAGACTCTTGAGTTGTTCATTTCCAGGATAAACACATCCTTTCACCATCTGACCGACCACCTTAATCAGAGATAGTTAACGACTCTCACCTCTGTTTTAGCGTGTTAGATCAAAATACCCCTATCGAGCTACGACACCTCATTAGGAGCATCGAGGACATTATTATTCTTGATTAATGCTTTGGAGCAATCCACATGGGTGACCGACCCAAAAGGAAAAGATGGCTTCATTTATTCCCATTGCATCTCTTTGTTCATTCATTCTCCACCATATGCTCCACTAAATTGTGCCCTCCACTATTTATTTCCTAGATTACTGACATATACCTGGAATAAGCTTCGTCGGCTGCAGAGCTTCCTCCTCAAAAGAAGCATCTGTCCAAGCCTTGAAGAAAACTTTTTGGAAGGTTTTGGTTCTCTCTCTCTCTCTCTCTCTTTCTTTTTCTTTTTATCAATATCGTTTCATCTAAAAAGCTTTAGTCGATAGATCATATATAATATATATATATATATATATAATGATATGAGATGTTACACTCTTCCCTCGGATTGATTGAATTAATGGGAATTTTTTATAAGCATAATAAGATTTGAACATAGGAGAGGATGCACTTGACCTTATGATATAATGTTATAATAAATGTGATATGATATTATGGGTTTTTAACATTCATAGACGCATGACACGTAGGCATTTTCTTTCTGCTCCATTTTGTGATTCACATGACGGCAGTACCTCTTGGATTATATGGACGTCACCGGACATCAGTTGCCTTCCAAAAGATTACGCCTTGCTCGAAGAGAAACGCGTTATCTTTGGAGGAAAACTGACGTAGGCGATCGTCGACTTGTAATACAAAAATGCATGTGCTACTGTATCTTATAGTTGTTGATTCGCTTATAAAATTACGAGTGATGTCAGCTAACTTAGTTAAGAATGTTTTTCATAGATTTTGGACTTGAATCTTGTTTTTATTATTTACCTTTCGTTAAAAAAAAAAAAATAGACAACCAATATTAATTAGCTTACTCGTCCATCTAAATAAAGTACAAGTTAATGAAGTACTAGATCATACTCAATATATTTTTGACAATTAAAACAGTATCATGGTTATGGTTTATGTTCATCCATAAATATTTTTTTGTTGGTAAGGATTTTCGTCATTGATAAGAAAATTCTCTTCTTTATCATTTATCCTTTATAAAAAAGATATTTGATTCATATCTTTTTATTTTTTCTTTGAAAATAAAGAACAAGTAATTTTCTCCCCGTCCCATCATTCGTCTTTCTACGCCAACCAGGGCGAACCACGCAACGAACTTATTCTTCTCCGCAGGAGAAGAATAACGCGTGCCTGCCTTTAAATAGCGAGAAGCCGCAACGCAAACTTTTCCTGCCTTTTGCCCCTCGCCGTCGGTTTCTTTCCAGTTCGTAGACTGCGCCTTCCTCCCCACCCCCCGGGTTGATCCCATAACGTCTCCTCGATCGTAGGCTTCGATCGGTAGAGGGCCTTGTGCGACATGGCGGAGGTGTCGAGGAGGAGACCGAAGACGAAGATCGTTTGCACCTTGGGCCCAGCGTCGAGGTCCGTGGAGATGATCGAGCGGCTCCTGAGGGCGGGAATGAACGTCGCCAGGTTCAACTTCTCCCACGGATCTCACGCCTACCACCAGGAAACCCTAGACAACCTTCGCACCGCCATGGAGAACACCGGGATCCTCTGCGCCGTCATGCTCGACACAAAGGTCCCTCCTCGTCGGTTGTTTTTCTTTTCCTCATGATTTGTCTTTCTTGGGATCCCGTCTTGTCGTTTGGCACTTTACGGGAGTGATCGCTTTTGATGTGTTTTGTCGTTTACTTTCTTAACGTGATTTCTCGTTTAAGCATTTTGAACGCTTGTTATGGAATCATAACGTCAAGATCTCATCTTTTGGGGTTACAGTCATTTACCATATCTGATATTGGGTTCTCGATCGGAATTATGGCCCTCCAATTTTCAATTCATTCTGATATTTAGTTCCTCAGATCGTTCTTTCTCTTTATTTAATATAAAGTGAATTATATATTTGTTCCGGTCTGTTTGCACTCACTTGCAATCTGCTATTACTGAAAATTCGTTCATCATTTCTATTATCCGGTGATGATAAATGTTTATTGAAGAATTGCTGTATTTTCTTTCATGCCAACCTAACATATTAAATTGGTAAAAGTTCAGCTGTAGCTCACGTGTGCCTCTTATACTTCGTGCTAGTGCAGTCACTAATTCTCGCATGAAGTTGATTCATCTGGTTCTTAATGGATGTCTAAGGTTTATCTATGGTTGGTCTTTTGATCAACGATCAAGAATTTGAGACCAAATGGATTAATTTTGATTGAATATTGATATATTTAGATCATATCTTCTGATGATTTTTCGAGCTATTTATTCATTTTGAACTCGTGTCTTTGTCTGTGACGTATTAATTTCTGCTGCACTTTCGGCATTGATTAGATATTCATACTTTAGCTATATAGATTTCTGTATAGACGATCTTTTCTTTTCCAACTAGATCAAATCAATTAAGTTCAAGCAATAATCACCTGTCTAAAAATGGCAGCCCAGTGCTTGAAGCTTCCACTAACATGTGGTTTGAAGAGGGACAATATGTCTGTCCCTGCCCTGGTAAAAGGAGAGGCTATCTTAATAACTCGATCCTTGTAACTTCGTTGCAATGAGCAATCTTATCATAAGATTAGGGTTCGTCATCTGACTTAGTGACTTGTATATTGGTTGTAAATACATGCAGAAAGGAACTGATTTATGCTATTATCCTCCCTTGCTATTATTTTCATGTTCTAACATATGACAAATTTTAGAACTTTCTTTGATCTTATTAAAGTTGATATATGCACCTAATTCAGATTTTTTTATCGTCTTGCTAAGTCATGCCGTGGTTCTTACAGATGTCATATTTCAGCATGTAGATTAAGATAGGAAAAACATATACTTTACTGCTCTACGCATCCTAGGGACCATAACCTACATCTTTTTTGTGGCTTTCTTGTCTTAAGAATGACTAATTTAAGCAGCATTGTCTGTGACTCTGGGTTACATAAGTTGGGATGCTTGAGTACGGCTTTATGTGAAATAGATAGAAATTGACAGCAACGGAAACAAGAACTTTGGTGACTTAATGAAATAGAATTTGTCAAACTGATGTGAAACAGGAAAGTGTAGTTTATTGAGCAAATCTCTACTTGTCAAGAATCTATGTATTAACTTTCTTTTGTAATGCAATTAGGAACCAATTTGAGTGTGTTCCATGAAATAGCTTACATAGACTCCATCATTTGTTAATGATCTGTACATGAAATCTTGTTTGTTTATTATACATTCAATCCTTGTGCAAATGTGAAATTGAATTATTGTCTTGACATCTTTTGTGGCATTCACAGGGTCCAGAGATCCGGACTGGGTTTTTGAAAGATGGCAAGCCTGTCCATCTAAAAAAGGGTCAAGAAATCACTATCACTACTGATTACAGCATAAATGGTAATGAAGACATGATATCCATGAGCTACAAAAAGATAGCAGAGGATTTGAAGCCAGGCAGTGTCATTTTATGTGCTGATGGGACTATTACATTTACGGTGCTTTCTTGTGATAAGGAGTCAGGGCTGGTTCGCTGTCGCTGTGAGAATTCTTCAATCCTTGGTGAGAGAAAAAATGTCAACCTTCCAGGTGTTATTGTGGATCTTCCTACGCTAACAGAGAAGGACGAGGAGGATATCCTGAAATGGGGTGTCCCAAACAAAATTGACCTGATAGCTCTGTCGTTTGTACGCAAAGGTTCTGATCTTGTGGAGGTCAGAAAAGTTCTTGGAGAACATGCCAAGTCAATCATGCTGATGTCCAAGGTCTCTTGACGTGTCTAAATTCATCTATGTTTTTGTAGAGTTCAAAGCCTTATTTTAACTGTAGTTAACTTGCAGGTTGAGAATCAAGAAGGGGTGGCTAACTTTGATGATATTCTTGCAAATTCGGATGCTTTCATGGTTGCACGGGGTGATTTGGGAATGGAAATTCCTATTGAAAAGATATTTTATGCACAAAAGGTGATGATTTTCAAGTGCAATATTAAAGGAAAACCTGTTGTTACAGCAACTCAAATGTTGGAATCGATGATCAAATCTCCTCGTCCCACTCGAGCAGAAGCAACCGATGTTGCTAATGCAGTTCTTGATGGCACTGACTGTGTGATGCTCAGTGGTGAAACAGCTGCAGGTGCTTACCCTGAGCTAGCAGTTCAAACAATGGCTAAGATCTGCTTGGAAGCAGAGTCCTATTTGGATTATGGGGCTGTTTTTAAAGGAATCATAGCAGCAGCACCAGTTCCTATGAGCCCAATAGAGAGTCTTGCATCATCAGCTGTGCGAACTGCCAACTCTGCTAAGGCATCTCTCATATTGGTTCTGACCAGAGGAGGAAGCACTGCAAAACTAGTAGCAAAATACAGGCCCGCAATGCCAATAATTTCAGTGGTGGTTCCGGAGTTGAAGACAGACTCGTTCGACTGGTTCTGCAGTGACGAGGCTCCCGCAAGGCATAGCCTTATATTCAGAGGATTGATTCCGGTATTGAGCTGTGCAACTGCAAAGTCTTCAGACACCGAGGCCACTGATGAAGCTATCGATTTTGCTCTTCAGCATGTGAAAGCCACAGGCCTATGCAAATCTGGAGAATCAGTTGTGGTATTGCATCGAGTTGGAGCTGCGTCCGTAATTAAGATCTTAACGGTTCAGTGATTATGTTACGATGGCTGGAAAATTTTCTTGGCTGCAATTTTATTGTAGCATCTAAATCCTAT